>NC_056738.1:136805063-136915063 GCF_019279795.1 Protopterus annectens
AGCCAAAGGAAACCCTGCTTCTAGAAATGATATCCAACTTGTAGTGTGTCACAAAGGTGTGACTGTTAGACCATGTCACTGCTGCACAAATATCAGCAATGGAGTTTCTACAAGAGAAGGTGGAACAAGTAGCCATAGCTCTGCTGGAATGTGCCCTAGGAAGTCCAGGTAATTCTAGGCCCTTTTGTGAGTAAATGAAAGAAATACAGCCAGTTACCCAATTTGCTAAGGTAATCTTGAAAAATGCTTGGCTTACTTTATTAACCAAGAAGGCTACAAACAATTGGTTAGACTTCTTGTGTTGTTTGGTTCTCTGCAGATAGAAACAGAGTTGTCTATGAACATTGAGAAGGTGTAGAACATACTTTCCTTTATTACAGAAATTTGGAAAAAAATGCTGGTAAGTGGATTGACTAACTGATATTGTTTTCCATGGCTACTTTAGGCATAAAGGTGGGATTAGTATGTAAAGAAACCCTGTCCTTATGAAAAATTATATAAGGAGGTTTGGAAGATAAGGCTTGTAGCTCAGAATTTTTTTTAGCTGAAGTTATAGCCACCAAAAAGATTTTCTTCCATGACAAAAACTTCATGTTGCAACTTGCAGCTGGTTTGAAGGCTCCTTGAGTCAAAGCCTGCAACGTGACAGTGAGATCCCAAGGAGGAGAGGGGTCCTTGATGGAAGGCCTCAACAAGAAAATACCTTTCATAAAGGATTTGCATAACTGAAGGATGAACAGGGAACGAGATTTACTTGCAGTGTGAAAATCAGAAATAGCAGCTAGCTGAAACTTGATGGTAGAGAAGCTAGCTTCTTCCTCAAATAGAATACAAAGAAAGAGCAGAACATCCAAAAGTGGTACTGAAAAAGGGTCAATATTTTTATTTGTAGCCCAAATCATGAATCTTTTCCACTTACTGGTGTAGACTTTCTTAGTGGAAGACTTTTGCGAGGCTAGAAGTATTTTATGGATGGGGAAAGCAAGCCTAGACTGTCCTGCTAGGGTTGGAAGTGGAGAAGCCAAGTGGTTAGCCTGAGGGGGCAAAGGTTCGGATACTGCATCCCTGACAGGTGGGAGAGGAGGTCCTGTGTTGGCTCCCGTATCAAAGGAGGATATTTCAGAGTAAGGGGAATCAAACCTGTCGAGGCCAGAAGGGGGCAATGAGGATGACTGAGCTCTTCAGCCTGCTTAGCTTCTAAAGAAACTTCGGGGACAGAGAGACAGAGAGGAGAGTAAGCATAGAGGAGACCCGGGGGCCAATCATGGAGCAGTGCATTCCTCAGGAACTCCCCCCGGAGGAGGCATCAGAGAGAACAGCTTGCTGCATTTGTTGTTGAGGGGAGAGGCAAACAGGTTGCAGCACGGTTGACCCCAGCGATTGAAGATCATGCTCTCCACTGACTGATTGAGGGCCCTCTCATGCAGAACCAGGATTGATATGCCGAGTCTGTCCACCAAGTTGTTGGTCTTCCTTGGGAAGTGCTTTGCAACTAGAATGCTGTCAGAAGATATCACCCATTCCCACACCTTCATGGCCTCCCTGCACAAGGGGTATGAACGGGTTCTTCCTTGCTTGTTGATGGACCAGACAACAGACATGTTGTCGGTATGAACTGCAATAGTCTCCAAGGAGAGAGAATTCTGAAAGGCTTGCAAAGTTAAGAGAACTGCTCTCATCTCTAGGACAGTGATATGCAACCTGGTCTCGATAGGGGACTAAGTGCCTTGGACCATCTTCCCATTATAATACCCCCCCACCCAAACTGGGAAACATCCGTGTTCACTGTGGCTATTGAAGGGGAGGTCAAAAACTGTCTGCCTAGGAGGAGATTGTTCGATTGAACACACCACATGATGTGTCGTGTAAATTAGAGTCAAGCTGATGGGACTGGATAGAGGCTGATAAGAGAATGGAACACTGTATTGCCAATGTCCACAGAAGAATCCACATGAAGAACCTTGCTAGAGGAACTAACAGAATTGCTGCTGACATGAATCCTAGGACTTGTAAGACTAGAAGACTAGCTTTGCTTGGGGTAGACTGGTGAGATAACAACTCCTGGACTTGATTCCTCAATGTTATCTTGCAATGCAGGAGGAGGGAAGCTATGAAGTCTCTCATGTTCACTTGCATTCCTATGATTTCCAGGTTCTGCACAGGAGCCAGATTGGTGTTATTTAGGTTTATAGTGATACCCAGGGAGTATGAAAGCTCGAGTAAGTAATCTCTGGCTTGGATAAGCTGATGCTTCTTGGGGGCGGTAAGGAGCCAGTCATCTAGGTATGGAAACACCAGGAATCCTTTAAGTCTCATGTGAGTCGCTATCATTGCCATGAATTTAGTGAACACCCGGGGGGGGGGGAGCCGTGGTGAGCCCAAAGGGCAGTGCTCTGAACTGGAAAGGATTGGCTCCCAGCCGAAAGTGCAGGTATCTCCTGGAGCACCTGTCTATTTTGATGTGTTAGTGTACATCCTTGAGATCTGCTGAGCACATTCAATCATCCTTACATAACAATGGCAGAATGGATTGAACCATAACCATTCGGAACCTTGACTTCTTAACATAACCATTTAACTTACTTAGATCCAGAATGGGTCTTAGGTCCCCTGTTTATTTTTGGCACTAAAAAGAAGCGGGAATAGGTTCCGAATCCTCTTTGTTTGGCTGGGACCTCTTGGATGACTCTTTTGCAGCAATTGTTGGATTTCCTGTGTTGCCTGCTCCCTCTGACTGGGTAGCATGACTGGGAGGTTCTTGGAATGTGGAGAAAGAAGGGAAAAGGTAATGTAGTAGCATCTGGATATTATGCTTAGCACCCAGAAGTTTTGAATCAAATGGGTCCAGGCTTATGACTGCAAAGCGAGTCGACCCCCCAACTGCCTCCAGAGATGGAGAGTCGGGAATTGCTTAAGGAGTGCTGATAGTGCTTGTCAGAAAAGGTGTCTCTGAGGTCCTGGTTTTGTGGGCCCCCTCTGCCTCTTGGGTGGTGCCTACCATTAAACCCTCTTCCTCTGCCTCTAAAGGAGGGCTTCCCAAGTGGGTCCTGGAAAGGACATTGGGATTTAGGAAACCACATTTTCTTGTCTCTGCACTGGTTCATGGAGAAGGATCTTGGAGGCATACAGCCCAAACAGTTTAGAGCCATTGTAGGGGGCATTCAAAAAGGATGTCTTAAAGGGCTCCAACAAATCACATAGCCTCATCCAGGCATGCCTCCATTGGGAAAGTCCTGAACCAGCCGCTCATGAGGTATCTTCTATTGTATGTGAGATTAACCTCATCAAGGAGCTGGCAATGTACAATGCAGTGGTAAGCCTCGGAGAAACTTTCTTACATTCCTCCACAAGCATGGACTCAGAGAAAGACAGAGAGTCTGAAAGCTACTTGATCAGATCTGTCAGCAGCCAGGTAAAGTGAGCTAGGTAATTCAATGACCTCAGCGCAAAGGTGACTGAGGCGTAAACATGCTTTACAATCCTATCATGAGTTCTAGACTCCTTGTTAGACAGATGGACATTGGTAGTCTCTTCTGCCAGTTCTTTCATAGTGGCTGCTGGCACCACAATGGCATCAACTACAGGACCCTTCCTCCAATGCTTTATATCTGTCGGAAGTACCAGACACATGTCAGGGTGCTTGAGGATGGGCTCAATGGTGTCTGGTTCCTTCACTACCCAGTGGGAAACCAAATCAATGATGTCGACCAGGGGAGGTCAACCAGGTTGTAGATGGGCCTATCCCAAATGCCTCCAAGAGCACTGACTCCCCAGAAGGAAGAGGATGGACAGACCACCCACCTTGGTGCTTTAAGATTTCTAAAATATCTCCAAAGGAGATATTCTCGGGTAGGGATCGGGGGAATCTTTCCCCCTCATCAAAGTCAGTGTCTTCGGTTAAGGACTCCAATGGGGAGTCGACGTGCTTTCTTTGGCAAGTCTTCCTCCAGGAGACTTCCTCAGTGGGGTAATCTTGGGAAGTGTCAGAAGAAGGGGATCCCTCCAGGGTAGGGATATCCTGGAGGCCACTCAGGACAGGTTGACTCAGGGTAAGATGAATGGCCTCAAGGCCCCAACCCAACAGAGGTAAAGGGGTGGATTGCGGGAGATGTGGTGACAAATCCCCAACTCAGGAGAAAACCCTCTCCACTACCTGAAAAGCTGATGGACCATGAGAGGTCCTCTCTATCTACCCCTAAGCCAAAGCCACAGGGGGAAAACAGCTAGGACTTGCATTGGATCTGTAGCCTCAAGAAGGGATCAGACTCAAGCTGGCAAGCGCTGATGTGCCCATGGGAAGAGATGGCTCCAACAAAGACGGAGCCAATCCCTGTCTCCCAGATCCAGCTGTGGCACCTCATCTGTGAAATACACTCTACTCCCAGAGAATCAGAACAAGGCTGATCAAGGGTAACATCGGTGTCGAGGAAGGCAGCTTCCCCTGCATTGACTCCAACACACGCGGGAGTCCCGAACCCTGCAACTCCAAAACCAAAGGTCAGATCAGAGAAAGAGTCCTGATGATATAGCCTGGGTAGTTCATGGATCTGATAGGGGACAGAGCTGAGACAACCCCTATCTGTATCTAGGCCTTGAGGAATCTCCTCATCATCCTGTCTATGTTCACCTTGGACCATCTTCTAGAGGATCTGGAGGAAGCCTGTGAGGGAGGTCAGGAGTGCTTAGATTTAACAGAGTGAGCTGGATATTTGCTCGAGGCTCTCGGATCCTGAGTCACTGGAAGTGGAAGAGGTGATAAGGATATAATTTCCCCTGGATCCGAGGATGCTGGGGGATCCATGGGGGTAGACACTTTCTTCAGATCCAAGGGGGTCAGATCCAAAGTTTTCTTTGACTTGGCTATGGGCTCTAGAGAGTCTCTCGGGGAGACAGGGAGAGACCTCTTTTTCACCTGTTTAGCAGATGATGATGAAGTGGAAGCCAAGGAAGGGGTCTGAGCCTCAGTAGCCAATGATGGAATTCTAAGGGGATCCAGTATCTGTCTGCCTGGGATGACATGACTGACAGACCTCGATGCTTTGCCAGAGATGGCCTGCATCTGTCACTCCTGGGCTTCCAGATGCTGATCAAGGCTCTTGCCACCCCTATAGTGCCTTTTTTTAGGTGGTGTTCCAAAGACCAAAATTACCATCATAACAGCTACAAACAAATGCAATCAGAGGGTCATGCTGCTCATTGTTAGAAGTCTAAATCTCAAAATGCACTCGTTTGAAGCACTGCTCAAAATGGAGAATGTCGACATTTGTGCTGTAACAGAGATCTGGTTCAAAGCAGCAGAAAGCACCCCTGCACTACCAGGCTATAACTTATTCCACACGTTTCGGCCCCAGAACTTGTACTGAAGCTCCAAAGGTGGTGGTGTTTCCATGTTCATAAAGGATGAGCACACCTCCAGACTGGTAGCCCAACATAATGCATCAGAGTTACTTCAGGTGGAGCTAACGTTGGGTAAGACAGCGATTCAGGTTGTAGCCTGCTATAGGTCCCCAACCATGTCCCAAGACTCGCACTCTAATATTCTCCAGGGTGGTTAGGAATGTGGAGTCCAACCTAACAATCTCATACTGGGCGAGTTCAATTATCCCTCCATTAACTGGGAAAATTACTCATGTACCAATACACATGCCCAACGTTCCTGGAATTCATTAATTCCAATGCCCTAGACCAGCTCGTTCTTACCCCCACTAGAGGTAGCAACATCCTTGACCTGGTCATTACTAACATGGGCAACCTTTGCTCTACACTAAGAATCAACTCCTCCCTGGTTAGATCCGACCACAAACTAATCACCCTGGAAATACACCTTCCCCCCACAAAGGTAACCACCATGAAAAACTTCTCCAAAGCTAACTTTGGGCTCCTAAAAACAGAGGTGGCTAATTTCAAGGCACCCAGGCAAATGGAGAATAGTTGCTGAATCATACACCAATGCACGGATCTCGCCATACCCAATAGAACGAAGATGCTCTCCTCCAAAAAAAGGAAGCCAATCTGGTGGTCTCCTACCATAAACAAACTCTACAACAGAAGGAGGAAACTGATGCGGAATAAGGTGAAGTCCCAAGACTGGAAAAACTCCCTTATCAGCCTCAACAAAAAGTTGAGATCCCTCATCAAATTCTCTAAAGCTAGATATGAAAACAGGATTGCAGCAGATAGTAAAGACAACTACAAGGCCTTCTATAGTTATGTAAAGAATCTCCATGGCAATACCCAGATTTGCTCTGAGCTACTGCACAATGGTACCCCCTATACCAAGCCAACAGAAATTGCCAATATACTGGCCAACAGGATTCAGTGCCAACTTTACCCCCCCCCCCCCAAAGGACCAATCACAATACCAGTAAATTCCGAGACACCCAGTATTACTGCTGCACAGGTTAAAACAGCACTGTCCAAGGCCAAGAATACAGCTTCTATGGGACTTGACAATATCCCTGGCTGTGTTCTACATGAACTACATACAGAGTGAACTGGCACCTCACCTGTGTGCCCTGTTCAACCACAGCCTCACCTCAGGCTTTGTCCCTACCGAATGGTGCACTGCTACAGTTATCCTGCTGCACAGAGGGGGAGCAGTTACAAACCTGGGAACTATCGCTCCATTAGCCTGACAAGTCTGATATGCAAAGCTATGGAACACATCATCATGGACCTAATAAACAAGGATATAGGGAATCTCCAAACTCTGGATCCCACACAGTTTGGTTTTGTGAAGGGTAGATCATGCTTGCTCAACCTGGTCGACTTCTTTGAGTCAGTCACCATAGCTGTGGATGAAGGCAATGTGGTTCATGCAGCCTACCTTGATCTGGCCAAGCCCTTTGATAATATTCCCCACTCAGGAATCATAGAAAAACTCACTAAGCTAAGCATCAACCTGTTTATTACTAGGTGGGTTGCAAACTGGCTCACAGATAGAACCCACAGTGTGACAGTAGCTGACTCCAAGTCAGACTGCTGACCAGTCATGAGTGGAGTCCCACAGGGTTTGGTCCTGGGTCCTCTCCTGTTTGGTATCTACGTCTCTGAAGTCCAGGCCAACACGAAGGGACTCTGGCTGACAAAGTTCGCAGATGATTGCAAGTTGGGAGCGATTAACTCCCCAAGTAATGTTGACACCTTACAGAAAGGCCTCACTGAGACCAATGACTGGTGTCAGAACCATGGCCTTAAGCTCAATGCCAAAAAAATGTATCATCATCCCCTTTGGGAAAAACCCAGTTCCCATGAATTACCATATCGATGGTAGTCCACTGAACACAGAAGGTGTTATAAGAGACCTGGGAAAACAGGTTGACAGCAACCTCTCTTTTGACCACCACATTGCCACTGTGGTCAGAAAGTCCTTCTATGTGGCACATCTCATTACTAAGGGTTTTGTATCCAAGAAGAAAGAGGTCATTGTCTCCCTCTACTCTTCCCTCATTAGGCCAATCATCGAGTACAATGGCCCATTTGGCATGTACCTCACTAGACACCTGCAACAACTGAAGAGGCCGCAAAAGCACCTCACAAAGAGTATCCTAGGCCTTAAACACTTGTCCTATATGGACAGACACTATTCTCTGTCTCATATCGCCTACTTAGAGGAGATCTCTGCTTGACCTACAAAGCCATCTCTGACCCAGCTCTGTTAGAAATGCTAAATCTAAAGAAATCCTAATCCCTCCCCACCACACGGTCCAGAGACCTCTACCTCATTACCACAATCAACAGAACATGCTGGAGGGACAGGTTCATAACCCAGAGACTGTCCATGCTATGGAATAGACTTCCCATACATGTCAAACAGAGCACCTCACTGGCTCTCTTCAAGAGAAATCTTGATGAGTGGATGGGAACTAGAAAATTCACCACAGGGATCACTCCAGTGGCTCTATTCGACAGAGGCACTGGGAACTAAGGTCGAGTGGCACGATGCCAGGGTAATCCTATGGGCTAGGCTTGTAAAGGCTCGAGGGCCATTAGCCTGTACACATCTATGAACCTGTGAAGGCCCCTCAGAATCTATTTATTACATCTATTAGCTAGAACCCGAGGATTAAGTGAAGCACAGACTGCACACTCTGCCTTCAAATGGTCCACACCTAAGCAATATATGGACTCCTTGTGGGCATCGTGGTTGGCGATTTTATGCCCACAAGAAGTGCAATGCTTAAAGCTGAGAGTAGGTTTGTCCGACATGACAACTATCAAAGCCCACCAAAACCAAGGAATGATCAAAGAACAGCTAAAGCTAAAGGTAATTAACCTTAGCCTAGAAACTTACAACAAAGACTAAATTGAAATTTCACTTTACCAATAACTTTACAAATAACTTTAACTTTTAACTGTAACTACTAACTTTATTTTTTTTTTTTACAGAAAAGAAAAGGGAAGAATTATACACACACACACACACACACACACACATGGTTTAAAGAAGAAGAATTACAAAAGGGAGGATTTACACCAATGCTATCCGATCTTCCCTGATAAAGATAAGTATCACTCAAGTGTGCAGAAATCTGTGTCCAGACACTGAAGTGGCAAACGAGATCTGAAGTGCTTGGGTGGATGTAGTGCATTATAAGTAAGAGGGAGGAGTTTGAAAGTCGAATCCAAGTGTGGAGAATGTGGCCATGTTGGATCCGAAGGCTGAATGTGAGACCCTATTCATGAGAAGGAATGAAGAAGACAACATCAAATGTTCAACAGTTGTTTATAGAGAACAATGTAATACACGCACTGTAAGTGGTCATACAACTCATAATACCTAGGCAAAATTCTTCATTTATCAGATCATGATAACCTAGTAATAGTCAGTATATAGTTACTGTCCAGAAAAAGCATTTATTGTACATAGAAAACTATAGTCAGTTCCTCTATTCCTCACCATTTCCTAGCTCAGGTTTTCCATTCGATACATGGCCAACTCTCAGAAAAACAGAAGTATGAACTGGCTATAGTGCAAAGCAAACAGTTTATATCACAGAATATTTTGCAACATGTTTACCAAAATATGATGAACTAACACTTAAGTTGTCGCAGTTAAGAAGTGTGCAGACTTTCACAGTTAAGTCACACTACCCAGCAGAAGCCTACTTAGTACCCCCCTTACCATTTATGTTTTACCGAATTAGCTAGCAGACAATTGATAAATAAGAGGTCAAAAGCCGCTACTCCCCCAAAAGGACTGTGCATGTCTGAATTTACACCATTTTTAAATGAGGTCCATCTGCTTATGGTATTTACCATATCAGACTTTCTGGCCTTCCATTTATCTTCAGATGCAATCTTCTGAGGGTATGCCACAGAGGGTAGGGGTGAAGAGGGTTACCATCTCAGCGCAAGGTGTTAGGGATCTGACCAGAAGATGCTGATTGGTCATTTGTGCACTACCATCATTCATAAAAAATGCCATTGGTGCATTTGCAGTCAGGGTTGAAGCACTTTAGTGCTTCATGTGTGGTATAAGATATAGCAAGTCATTAGCTACAAATGAAATAACTGGTTTGCTACATTTTTCACAAGAACGAGAGAAATATGAGGAGCTTTTTTGCTCCTCAATTTACAGCTGAGGGATGAATATCAGAGAAAAGGACTTTGCTCTTTTGAGGAGAGCTAGATTGGGTAACATGTTTTAGTTGTTTTTTTCCAACCCAGTCAGACACTACCCAGTTAACAAATGTAAATAAATTAAATAAATAAATAACACAAACTTAAAGTTGACGGATGCCAGGTCACGGAAAGACTCCAAAAACACTTCTGTGCGGTAAAGAGAAAGATTTATTGAGCAAAGCTTTCGGGTTAAGAAGAAATATATATATATATATATATATATATATATATGTATATATATATATATATATATATGTATATGTATAAAAATATATTTAAAATATATATATATATATATATATATATGTATATGTATAAAAATATATTTAAAATACCCAATCTATAAACTATAAAATACAAAACATATAAAAGACTAAATATTTTCTCTTTGCTTTTTAACTAATATTATTTTAAATATATTTTTATACATATATATATATATATATATATATATATATAATTCTTCTCTTCTCTCTATATATATAAAGTATATTAGTGTCTTAATTGTTATGTGAATAAGTAGTATTTTAGTATACAATTGGAAGGTGTTTTTGTTTGGCTGGCTGAATCATGTGTTTTAACAGTGTTCCCTATTTAAATGACTCTAGAATGATTTCAATGTTATGTACTGATGAAGGGTGGTTAACCTGAAAGCTTTGCTCAATGAATCTTTCTCTTTGGCGCACAGAAGTGTTTTTGGAGTACTTGGAGTCACGGAAAGACACAGGGCACTAGATAGATGAGCAGGGTATGGCTCTGGTCTGTCATAGTTCCTCACTACAACCTATGCAGGGCCGAATTTCACATATGACATTCTCCACGGCACCCATCATTGTGATGAACAGGGCTATTTTTTCTTGTTAAAGCCTTCCCTGTCAATGGGACCATGGAACAGAGAGCATGTCACCTTACTTGATCTCACCTAATGCGTAACCTAAGGCTTGCATTTGTGAGATCCTGCATGGGCATCCACCTCATGCCTCCAAAGTTCCAGTGCTGTGGAAAAGACAACCCATACATTCTCCTTCAGGAAAAAACAGACTAAGTAATTGGCTGCTTTATCTCCCCAAACATGGATCAATAACATTCCCTGCCTCTGCACCATAAGCTAAATTTTCAGTTAATAATATTGAAGAAAGATGTCAAGGAGGAAGTGAACCAAAAGATTAATGTAAAATAACAGATTAAAAGGCAACTAAGTGTACACAAAAAGAAAGCACAGTCATAAGAGTCTCCCCTCGTGCCTTTCTGGGAATCTGATTCTTGTTCATTAAATAGGTCAGGCTATACCTCTTAAGGGGCAAACATCCACAGACCCCGTCAAAGTCCAGGAGGTCCCTCAGACTGTAGTTCCCATTCAATAGAGTTTTAGGTATCCTATCAGTAACCAGCTTATGTGTTTGAGACATGGATGTCATGAAATTCCCTTCAAGAGCAGAGTCTTGACATCCTTGTTGAGAATACACACTACATAGTTATGATTGGACAGAAACAATCATAATTCTTTGTAGTATGCAGAGCCTTGTGTGCTCCATGTGCTACTAGTTACAGAAAAAATATGCAGGAGCATGAAGTATCTTAAAGCTTTGAGAGCTGTTGCAGCCACACAGAGTCCAGAAGCTATTTGTCTCTCTCATGCTTTAAAAGCTGTTAGACACTTCACTTTGTCACCATTGTGTGTGTGTGTGTGTGTGTGTGTGTGTGTGTGTGTGTGTGTGTGTGTGTGTGTGTATGCCTGCGTGCGCGTACCTCATACAGACTAATACAATTTGCTATATTGTGCTATTATAGCAGGGCGCTACGTTATTGAGCTACGTCTTACAGTTCACTAAATAACTGAAGGGTTGGCCATTCAAACAGTGATCCATGTTTGATCCATCAGTAACAGACTAACAGTTCCATAATGTAGTAATCTGTGTTATCTTTTAAAATTATTTGCTTTTCCTTTGCTATAAGATACCTTTGACTTGTTGAGCTTAGTTAAATTTCTCCTTTAAAGCCAGAATGAAGTTACTCGTTCATTATTTTAGTTTGCCCGTAGTGTTCCTTTCATTTGTCCTCGTTTCCCTCTGACATTTTTCCCTTTTTATTTCTCATAGGTTCAACAGATTAAAGGATAACACTCCTGAATCAGTTTCTGTCTTGTACTTTGCATATGTTTTTGTTTTCCATCTCTATTTTCCCAGTTGAATTAGCTCTGAAAAAAAAACTGCTGGGTTAATTAACATTAAAACATAGTGCTTTAGAAAATGCAGTGCTACAGTAGAAAATTGTCTTCTAATCCTTGACAAATCAATGCAGTAGTGGCCTTCAGGATGTGAGCAATTCCAATGTGCAGTTCTGGTATTGTACTAATTTTAATAAGTTTTTGTGCAAATGGCAGTCTGTTCTCTGCTTTAAATCTATAGCGTTTACATGATTACTTGTATGGTTTTTCAGACCCTTGGAACACATGGTGAAGCCAAAAAAAAAATATTTATCATCTTGCAAAATTTTCCTTTTTCAGTGGATTATTTCAGCACTTTTTAAACAAATGTTTAAGAGTAGCTAATAAAATGTTTTTTTTTTCAGCACTATTAACTTCATAGACAGTGGTCTAGTGTTTTAATAGGGAAACATTTTAGCAAGTGAAATACAGTATAGAAACTGATGGTATATTAACTATAGATCAGAAATGACAAAGGATCATCTGTGGAATGTGAGTACTTGTGGAGACCTATAACAGAGTGCTGTCATCACGTCAGAACACCATAAGTTAAATCAATTCTTTTTTTTTTCTTTTTTCAAACACCTTTATTGAATTATCACTTATTACATAGGCATATAAAAGTAATCAAACTGTATTAACATGACAGACATTATACATCACATATATTGCTATATATCATATAACCTAAGCAATATTACATAAATTAATAAATTCCTGCCTTTTTTAACAAGAAGCATCTTTATTAAACCATCACTTACTACATAAGTGATCATACATTTATATAAACAAAAACAAACCACACAGAAACAATCCTAGTTCCAAGCATTTTACATCACAAACTATACTGACACACTCCCATTTGCAAACATTATACATCACTTGTAATGTACCCAGTCTTTCTCATTCAAACATTACATAGCTCTTTTAAGTCCTGCCACCTTTTAGACCTCATTCCTCTCTTGTATGTATTCTTCCCACAGTTCCCATTTTTTTCCTGTGTAGTTTGCTCCTACCCTTTTCTAAAGATCTCAATTCCAGTTGTTTTAACACTGTTTCTATATTCACTACTTCCAATATAGTTGATTTAGATTTTGATTTCCATTTTCTAGTAATTGCTTTTTTCGGCAGCCACCATTATTAGAACAGCAAGGCTGTTACAATGTCTAGGCAATTCCAATTCTGTATCATGGCTCAGACTAAATATCTCCCTCATCAGACCAGTCTACCCACCCAGCATCTCTGACAGTGCATCCCACAGGGAATCCTTAAAGTCTGCCAAGTCACCGCACTCCCAGAAAATATGTTCCCAATTACCTTTTTTTTTCCCCTTCACACCTCCAACATTTACTGTCTGCCTGAGGAAAAATTGTCTGGAGCCTACTTGGATTATAAAAATATATGGGTAAACATTTCCTGGCAAAAATCCTAAATCTTCTAGATTTTGTTGCATAATTGGGAGAGATACATATATCCTCTCATTGTTTCTTTGCGAATTGCTTATCCAGTCTCTCTTCCCCATCCTTTCTAACCTCCTCTGATTGATTCTTAAAGTTATCATGCAATATTTTATAGACTCTGCTAATTATTCCTTTTTTTAATGGCAGCTTCTCTTCTAGATTCTATTAAAAAGTCTACCAGTGCTGGTCTTTTGTTTAGGATCCCCTATTTCTTTCTCTTTGCCTATACTCTGATTTCAATCCTTGATAGGGAAGGCAATCTGTAACCTGCAGTCCAAATAAATTCCTGGCGTCTTCCCATTCTATCATCTTTCCCGCTCTAGTTATTTGCTCCCAATACCTTGGTTCTTTTGCCAGTTTTCTCCAATAAATTCTGTCCCCATCTTGCCTATTGTTTGTATCCCTAATTGCATTCATCCCTGTCATCAGAATCTCCTTTCTCCATTCCCATGTTGGTTTAGTTCTTAGAAGACTTTCTGCTACTTTATGGATATAATATTCGGCATGATTATTGTTATTCTCCTTAAAGGCCAGCATCCAAAATCCCAGTCTCTCCTTGTTTCTTGAGCTTCTCCCATGTTTCATCATCATCCCTATCCACTTCAAATTATATTTTTTTTTGCCTGTGCTATGTAAAGGAGTCTTAACTACGTAGCTCTGAAATACCCCTTCCAATTGAGTAATCCCAATCTGCCTTGTTCTACTGGAAGAATCAGCTCATCCCACTTCATTCTGGCCATCTTCAAAGTTAAATCAATTATTTTCCTTTCACTCCAGCTTTCTCCAACTATATTTAACAGCAATACTGTACCTTAGTATTTGCTCCAAATCTGCAATGGTAGCTTGATTTTTAACATCTTTATTGTCTGGTATTTATTTACATTACTGAATGTTTCTAAGAATGGGTACTTTTTAAATTTTTGTTTTTTGGTCCTCACAGATCTCATTTATACCAGGCTGGTCCTCCAGTGCCTCACGTCCACGCCAGTTCTATCAGCATCCTAGTACACCCCTGGACTTGCTCCAGGGTTGCTGGGGTGGATCCTATGGGCATCCTGGTGGCTCAGTCATCAGTGCTTCCATTTGGTGCTTTTCTTTTTATACATTTTATATGCCCTACTTACTTTTTCTTCTCCCTGCTCTACACCATGCTCGCTGGTTGTATCCAAGGGCAACTACCCTCTTTGGACGATGCCTACCCTTAGGGAACATCACAAGTGAGCACCCTCTTCCCAGGATGGGCACTTCCATTCCACCCTGCTGTTCTGTCAGTCACTTGCATCACTAACTGAACCCAGGTTGGCTCTATCTCTCTACACAATAGAAGCGGACATTTGAATGGGCATTTTGACATTTTTCAAAATACAAGTAACTGCAAACATCAGAAATACACATTTATAAAACTGAAAGTGCACTCAGTTTTGCAGTGTTCAATTATTTTGTACCAGATTTTAAACCCACTCAGTTTATAAAACTTGCTTTTATACCATAATAGAGAAAATGGCTCCTTATTAAAATTGCAAGGTCTGAATATGCAAGCCTCAAATATACAAAAAAATAAGCTGTGATTTTACCACATTAGCAACAAATTCTGAAATTCATTTCTAAACTTGCCAAGCCCCTGTTGCATACTATAAAATGGAGGTTGCACTCTACACCACTGTTAATTACATACACTATATACACTAGTTTCAAAATCCCTGTAATATTGAGTAGTGGGAGTGGCACCCTTAGACTTTCTCATTTTTAATGTTTAGTCTCACCATTCAGAACACAATAATGGTCCTCAAAATTACCACAGGAACTCAAGTCAGTTACAGGGTTCATGAAGCAGGGTGTCTGATTCAAACATATTGACAATGGGTGAGTTATAGACATCATAAACATATACTGAAACCAGAAGTTCCACTGAAATATTCCTTAATGCTAATGTGTACTTTGCCACCATGGATGGAAGATGTCTGCAATGAGGGCAGATGATGGTCCTGGAGCTCCAGGTGGTATGCATGGGGTACTGCTGCAAGAAGGAACATTCTGACAAATATTTTTTTAAAGTTTAAAAATATGAACAAGATGCAGGAAGCCAGTTTTTCTGCTACACAGCTGTTTCTTAATGTACATATGTACGATTATCCATGCAAAAGGTTGATACTAGTTCTCATAGGTGTGTACTAGGCTAATGGCCCTGGAGTCTTTACAAGCCTAGCCCATACAAGTGTCATGGCATCGTGCCACCCAACATTAGTTCCCTGTGCTTCTATCAAGTATAGCCACTGGAGTGATCCCCGGGGTGAACTTTCTATTTCCCATCCACTCATCAGGATTTTTCTTGAAGAGGGCCAGTGAGGTGCTCTGCTTGACATGTATGAGAAGTCTATTCCAGAGCATGGGCAGTCTCTGGGTTATGAACCTGTCCCTCCAGCATGTTCTGTTGATTGTGGTAATGAGGTTGAGGTCTCTGCAGCGTATGGTGCAGATGGATTGGGATTTCTTTAGATGTAGCATTTCTAACAAAGCTGGGTCAGACATGGCTTTGTAAGTCAAGCAGAGATCATCTCTTAGTAGATGATATGAGACACAGAATAGCTGGAGTTTTCTGAGTCTGTCCATGCAGGATAGGTGTTTAAGGCCATGGATCCACTTCGTGAGGTATTTTTGTGCCCTTTCCAGCTGTTGCATGTGTCTAGTGAGGTACATGCCAAATGGGGCATTATACTCGATGACTGGCCTAATGAGTGAAGAGTAGAGAGAGATGATGACCTCTTTCTTCCTGGATGCAAAACCTTTGGTAATGAGATGTGCCACATAGAAGGACTTTCTGACCACAGTGGCAATGTGGTGGTCGAAGGAGAGGTTGCTGTCAAACCTGTGTCCCCAGATCGCTTATAACGCCTTCAGTGTTCAGTGGTCTCCCATCGATGTGGCAATTAGTGGGAACTGAGTTTTTCCCAAAGGAGATGACGACGCATTTTTTGGCATTAAGCTTAAGGCCATGGTTTTGACACCAGTTATTGGTTTCAGTGAGAGCTTTCTGTAGGAAGTCTACATCACTTGGGGAGTTAATGATGGCTCCCAGCTTGCAGTCATCTGTGAACTTGGTCAGCCCGAGTCCCTCCGTGTTGGCCTGGACTTCTGAGAAGTAGATGCCCAACAGAAGAGGACCCAGGATCGATTCCTGTGGGACTCCACATGTGACTGGTCGGCAGTCTGACTTGGAGTCCACTACTTTCACACTGTGGGTTCTATCTGTGAGCCAATTTGCAACCCACCTAGTGATACAGGGGTTGATGCCTAGTTTGGTGAGTTTAACAATAATTCCTGAGTGAGGAATGGTATCAAAGGCCTTGGCCAGATTGAGATAGGCTGTATGAACGGCCTTGCCCTCATCCACAGCTCTAGTGACTGACTCAAAGAAGTCAACCAAGTTAAACAGGCATGATCTACCTTTCACAAAACCAAATTACGTGGGATCCAGAGTTTGGAGATTTCCTACATCCTTGTTAATTAGGTCCATGATGATGCTCTCTATAGCCTTACATATTAGACTCATCAGGCTAATGGGGCGATAATTCCCAGGGTCTGTAGTCGCTCCCCCTTTATAGAGAGGGATGACTGTGGCAGTGTGCCATTCGGTAGGGACAAAGCCTGAGGTGAGGCTGTGATTGAACAGGGTACACAGATGTGATGCCAGTTCACTTTGTAGTTCATGTAGAACACATCCAGGGTTAATGTTGGGTCCCATGGAAGCTGTATTCCTGGCATTGGGCAATACAGATTTAACCTGTGCTGCAGTAATGTTGGGTGCCTGGCATTCCCCCAATATTGTGATTGGTCCTTTAGGGGGGGAGAAAGGGGTAAAATTGTCAGCCAGTATGTTCTCATATCTGTTGGCTCAGTATTGGAGGTACCATTGTGTAGTAACTCAGAGCAACCCTGGGTATTGCTGTGGAGATTCTTTATATAACTATAGAAGTCTTTGTGGTTGTTTTTGGTGTCTGCCAGAATTCTGCCTTTCATAGCTTGCTTTAGAGGTTTTCATGAGGGATCTCAACTTTTTGTTGAGGCTAATAAAGGAGTTTTTCCAGTCTGGGGACTTCAGCTTTTTCTGCAACAGTTTTTTCCTTCTATTGTAGAGTTTATTAATTGTAGGGGACCACCAGATTGGCTTCCGTTTTTTGGAGGAGAGCATCTTAGTTCTGTTGGGTATGGTTAGTTTCATGCATTTATGTATATGTTTGTAGAGTGCATTGGTGTATGATTCTGCAGTCATGCATCTATTTTCCACTGACATGGGTGCAGTGAAGTTAGCCACCTCTGTTTTTAGGGGCCCAAAGTCAGCTTTGGAGAAGTTTTTCATGGTGGATACCTTTGCGGAGGGGTGTGGGTGAGATGTGGATTTCCATGGTGATTAGTTTGTGGTTGGATCTAACTAGGGTGGAATTGATCTACTGGTGTACATGTTAGTAATAACCAGGTCAGGATGCTGCTTCCTCTAGTAGAGGTAAGAATGTGCTGGTCCAGGGCATTGGAATTGATGAATTCCAGAAAGCATTGGGCCAGTGTATTGGTGCATGAGTAGTTTTCCCAGTTGATGGAGGGGTAGTTAAAGTCACCTAGTATGAGAGTGTTGGGTTGGACCCTAATAGTTTCCAGAGTGTTTAGGAACGTGGAGTGAGAGTCTTGGGACATGGTTGGGGACCTATAGCAGGATACAACCTGATTCACCGTCTTACCCAATGTTAGTTGTACCTGAAGTATTGCAGTTGTGTTATGCTGGGCTACTAGTCTAGAGGTGTGTATATCCTTTATGAATATGGAGACACCACCGCCTTTGAAGCTTCGGTCCATGTTCTGGCGCCGAAAGGTGTGGAATGAGTTATAGCCTGGTAGCGTACGGGTGCTTTCTGCTGCTTTAAGCCAGGTCTCCGTTACAGCACAAATGTTGATGTTCTCCATTTTGAGGAGTGCTTCAAGCAAGTGCATCTTGAGATTTAGACTTCTAGCCTTGAGCAGCATGACCATCAGATTGCATTTATTTATAGCTGTTACAGTGGTAATTTGGTCTTTGGAACATCGTCTAAAAAAGGCACTATAGGGGTGGAAAGAGCCTTAGTCAGTATCCGGAAACCCAAGGGTGACAGATGCAGGCCATCTCTGGCTAAGCATCAAGGTCTTTCAATCATGTCATCCCAAGCAGACAGACACTGGATCACCTTAGAATGACACCAGAAACTTAGCCAACTGTTGAAGTCAATCATTTTCTGCTTGTACTGCAGTATCATTTTGGCTGACGGTAGGATGCTGCTCAGAGCAAAAGTCATACCTGCCTGGGCCACATAATCCGAGAGCTCCTCCATGTCTCTTTTCATGTGGTCCAGGGAGGGGAATCTCAGGTCATTCACACCCACATGGACAGTGACAAAGTCATACTTGCACTTGTGTATTGGGCAAGCTGTTTTGCCTTAAGGGCTTAGGTTGAGGGGCACACTGTGTAGGTGAGCTATGTGTCTTGTGGTTTGTGCTGTGTTGGGGTGGTTGAGTGTGTTTCTGCCTTGGAGGTTTCTGCTGTTTGGGTAGATTTCTATTGAGAGGCTCCACAAAGGTGGGTGTGTTGTTTGTGTTTTTATGTAAGAGCTGTGATGGTGGGTGTTCTGGAGGGCTATGTGTTGCATGTGGTGTGGTGCAGGTGTTGACCTTCTCCTCTTGACCAGCTATTCCGGTCTTGGCTTGAGAGTGCATGGCTTCCAATTTGGATATACAAGTGCATCTCTCACAAGTCTGAGAGTTAGAAGGTAAGAGGAGAGGGTTGTCTGTGTACATGAGGCAGTTGCTACACTGCCTCTGAATGCCCAAGTTCACCAGGTTAATTGGAGACAGCGCAGGGAACCTTTAGACATGCCAGGAGGGATGGTTGCTATTACTAAGTACTGGAGCTGTTTCTTTATATATTCTTTTTACAGGAAAAATGTCACTCAAGGTGTCTGAGTCTGTACAGAGCACTGCCAAACACTTCAAGGGGAAACTAATACGTAGACCCTGAAAATTTAAGGATGAAGTATTTAAGCAGCTATTCTGAAGTTAGAAAGAAATCAAGCAGTACTTACTGAAAAATAAAGAATTAGCTTGCCATGAATGATGAAAAGAGGGGAGTTGCATGAATGGATACCACCCGGCTACTACTAATGTTGGTCTCAGCACAGCTTCACTCTGTTGGGATACAATACTCCTTGGCTTCTTCTCTCACCAGAAGCACAATGTTAGCACCAATCCCAAGAAGAGAAGCAGGGCCATGGCCTGCTTGGTGATCCACAGTCTTGTCCCAGATGATGCAAGGGTCTGCAAGTGTGAAGCCTTTTTCTGGTAGATGTCTCGAATAGCAACCAGACCAATTGGGTACATTAAGCACAGTCACTCACTCTCCAAACAGAAAGAGTCAGGAATCAATGCACTCTGCTCCTACTCTCACTAGGATCAGAATATAAGCACAGATTCCAAGCTGTCACCTATAAAGCAGTTATTAAGCTTTCTGGTGATCAGCAGTCTTTAGGAAATAATATAAAGTACAGTTTTGTACCTACCATAAATGTAGATGTCCGATAGGTATGCATCTGCAGTCATAACATATGGGTTGTCCTGCCTCAGGCAGCCCTTCGGTCGGCCGGATTCTAAAGTCTGGGTCTGGCCTCGGCTGATGTCGCATCTTGCCCGACGTCAGAGCGTCTGGGGTATAAAAGCATCAGCCAACGCCATTTTCCTCAGTTTTTCTTGCCCCAGATGCCAGGTGCCCTCTAGGAAGGCTAAATTTGGATAAATGCAATAGAATTCCAAACATTTGCAAAATTATATATATATATATATATATATATATATATATATATATATATATATATATATATACACATGTATATACAAACAAATACACCATAATAGATTCCCCCAGCTAGCTAAAAGAGGGGTATACACCCTAGGAATACCACAGAGGGGTAGGAGGGAGGGTAAACCTGACTGCAGATGAATACCTATCGGACATCTACATTTATGGTAGGTACAAAACTGTACTATGTCCTTCAAGGATGCATCTGCAGTCATAACATATGGGTAGAATACCATAGCCAATCTGGGGGAGGAGGTACTAAGAAAAAGATGGTGTAGTTAAGATCCCCTGCAGGACTGCAGTAGCAAAGCCTGCTCTGGATCTGGAGTATAAAGGTAGATTGTAATGTTTGGTAAATGTATGCATGGAGCTCCAAGTAGCAGCTTCTAAAATGTCCTTGGTAGCCACCCCTCGTAGGAAGGCTGTAGTGGTGGCCGTGGCTCTTGTGGAATGAGGCCTGATGTTTGCAGGAACTGACTTTCCATGAAAGGAGTAACAAAATCGAATGCAATTTCCTATCCATTTTGAAATTGTCTGTTTGGAAATTGCTTTTCCTTGCACCCCAGCAGCATGTGCTACAAATAGTTGGTCAGTTTTTCTGCTACTTTTAGTTCTGTCCAAGTAGTAGCGTAGTTGTCTGTGTATATCCAGGGTGTGCAGAAGTTTTTCCCCTCTATTCTGTGGATTTGGGAAGAACGTAGGCAAGTGAATAGCTTGGTTCAAGGATACCCTAGATACCACCTTTGGCATAAAAGTAGGATTAGTTCTTAGTGTAACTCTGTCCTGATGGAAGACAAGAAATGGCTGTACAGCCATTAATGCTTGTAACTCAGATACTCTTCTTGCTGAAGGTATTGCCAGAAGGAATGCAGTTTTCCAAGACAGAAACTGAAGATCCGCTGTTGCTGCTGGTTCAAAGGGAGGAAGGGTTAGTTTCTCCAAGACAAAGTTGAGATCCTAAGCAGGTAAAGGGGGTTTTCTTGGAGGTTTGATATTTTTGATCCCTCTCAGAAATTGCTTGAGGAGAGGGTGTGAGAAGATAGGTGGATCCACATTGTATTCTGCTGAAATTGCTGAGGCATGAATCTTAATGGAAGAATAGGAAAGGCCATTGTGGAACAGTTCTGCTAAGTATTCCAGAATATGTGTCATGCTTGCCACTGTCACATCTATGCCTTTTGATGTGTTCCAAATTAAAAATCTTTTCCATTTAGCTGAGTATGTCTTCCTTGTGGAAGGCCGGCGAGCTTCCATGATAATGTCCTTCACTCTCTTTGATAAAACATTTTGTTTTGGATTTAAGGGATTTTTCAGGCAGTTAGCTGCAATGTTTTTAAGTTGGGATGCATGATCTTGAAATTGTTCTGCGTCAGAAGAAGAGGCCATGGTTTTGCCTGTGACATGCTCCTCAATAGTGGATACCAGTGTTGCCTTGGCCAGTCTGGAGCTATCAGAATCACTCTTGGCTGTTCCTCCCTGATCTTCAGTAGAACCTTGTACATTAAAGGGAGAGGTGGGAAGGCATATACTTTTAGAGCTTTCCAGCTGAAAGAGAGAGCGTCCACCCTCCATGCTTGTGGGTGGTATGTCCTTGAGCAGAATGTCCTCAGTTGATGGTTGAGGGGGGAGGCGAACAGATCTATCTCCGGCGTTCCCCATGCCTTTGTTATGAGTTGGAAGATGTCTGGGTGCAGCATCCATTCGTGTGCATCCATGGTAGTTTTGCTTAAGCTGTCTGCCAGTGCATTTTCCTTTCCTGGCACAAACTGGGACTGCAGTTGGATATTGAGTTTCAGGCATAGCTCCCATAGATTCATAGCCAGCCGGCATAGAGGGTAGGAGTGTGTGCCTCCCTGCTTGTTTATGTACCACATGACCGTGGTGTTGTCTGTCTTTATTAACAGGTGGCCTTGATGGAGGAAGGGTTTGAAAGCCTCGATTGCATGCATCACTGCCAGCATTTCCTTTTGGTTTATGTGCATGTGTAGCTGTCCTTGAGACCATAAGCCTTGGATACAGTTGCCCTCCATGTGTGCTCCCCATCCTCGGTCTGAAGCATCTGTGGTGATGGTTTGTTTTGTTTTTGGTTTGTTGAAAGGCAACCCTCTGTTGGACTGGCAGGCCTGAGCCCACCACAGGAATTCCTTTTGAAGGCAAGGAATGATTGGTATCAAAGTTTCCAAACTGTGACTGTGTTGAGACCATACACTCCTTAGGTACCATTGTAATTTTCGCATATGCAGCCTGGCCTGTGGTATCAGAATTATGCAGGATGCCATGTAACCCAGGGCCTGCAGGATTTTGCTTGCAGTAAGCTGAGCTTGTGTTGTCAGATTCATGAAGTAATCCGGAAGTTGTTTTTGTTTTTCTTCTGTGAGAAAGGCCATTTGGGTGGTTGTGTCTAGATCCGCACCCAGAAAGGTTATCCTTTGGGATGGAACCAGTCTTGATTTTTGGATGTTGACTGTGTATCCCAATGCCTGTAGTAGGTGGATGGCATAGGCCAAGTCTTTTATCAAATTTACCTTGTTGTCCGCTTGTATAAGGCAGTTGTCCAGATAAGGGTAGATTTGAATTCCCTGAAGTCTGCAGTGTGCAATTACTGATGCCAGGCATTTCGTGAATACTCTGGGTGCAGTAGATAAGCCAAAGGGCAATGCTGAGAATTGATAATGCTCTGATCCTGCAAGAAATCTGAGGTGCCTTCTGCAGTTTGGTCGAATAGGGACGTGCAGGTATGCCTCCTTGAGATCTAGAGTCACCAGCCAAGACTCCTTGCCCAACATGGGAAGAAGTTGCTGTAGGGTCAGCATCTTGAAATTTGGCACAATGAGGTAAGTATTCAGTGCGGACAGGTCGGGAATAGGCCTCCATTGATTTTCTTTTCTTGGTACAAGGAATAGTCTGGAGTAAAATCCTTGGCCTTGCTCTGAAAGTGGTACCTTTTCTATAGCTTTCATTTGAAGCAAGTTGTTGATCTGCTTTAAAGCCTCTACCCTCTGATTTGGTGGTAGGTTTGGCATTCCGTTTCTTTTTGGCAAAGTGTGGAAGTGGAACCTGTATCCTTTGTCTATTATTTGCAGTGTCCATGTGTCCCTTGTAATATAATGCCAATTTTCCGAGAATAAAGCAAGCTTTCCGCCCAAGGGTGCTGACAGTTGAGCCCTGGTGGGCGGAATCAGAGTAAAGTCATTGAGCCTGTCCTGGTGTTGTAGTAGTTGTTGCTGCTGTTGCACTACCTCTCTGGTTGGCAGGCTGCCACTGGCGGCCTCTGTAAGAGCCCCTAGATTGGCCTCTGCCTCTGGGGCGTCTGTTCCTGCCTCTCTGGGCTCTGTCCGAGTCTGGAAAGGACCAATTTTTAGTAGGCCAGTTTCTGCTGAATCTCGGTGGTTGTACTTGTAGGAAATCCTTAACTGTTTGCACAGATTTTGCCTTTTCTTCACACTTTTTTAAGACCTCCTGAGCAGAGGAGCCAAATAAATTTTGTTTCTCCATTGGAGCATCCAGGAGTTTAGCTTTAACATGGTCTGGCAAAGATTGTTCCTTCAGCCAGGCATACCTACGAATAACTGCCCCAGTAATAGCTGACCTAAATGAAGCCTCCAATGCATCATAACCACACTTTAAGAAATGATTACTAACCTGCTGTGAGTTGTGTACCAAATCCTGAAGGGATTTACGGTCAAGGGGCTCAGGAGAAGAAAGCTTCTTGTTCAGTTCATCTAACAAAGACTCTTGGTACTGTATCATATGAAATTGACAATTTAGTGCCCTGACGGAAAGAGTTGCAGAAGTATATACCTCCTTTCCCCATCTCTCTAAAGCTCTAGACTCTCTTTCAGAAGGTAGAGGATTTTTGGCAGTGGCAGCCGCAACCCCTTTAGGGCCCAGAGTAATAGTTTCTGGGTCTGCAGAATGGGCTTTATACAGATGAAAATGAGAATCCGGGACCCTGTAGTATCTATCAGGTTTGGCAGGGGCCAGCGGGAGAGTATCAGGGGCTGTACTGACATCATTGTACACATCATCAATTACATTCAAAACAGGAGGTATAGCTAAGGGCCTATGCTGAGGCAAATGTAAAAAGGTCCTTAATCTTTTTCTAGAATCAGAGAAATCCTGACCTTGCCATTGAAAATGCTCTCTCATGGAGTGTAAAGTCTCACCAAAGGAAAACTCTTCAGGAGGGGAGGCCGAAGGGATAGATTCTTCTGCATCAGAATCCTCATAGGGTGAATAAGCCTCCTCCTGGTGGTCTGACAACTCAGAACCATCCGAGGACTCATCTGAAGAGTGAGGGTCAGAAGGCTCAGTCCTGGGCCTTTTGTCTGGTGGAGGGTGAGAGGTCCTGTCCGGGTGAGGTTGTGAACCTCTAATTAAAGAAATAAGGACCTCTGCAAGGCTGAGGATCTGAGAACTAGATGAAGGCCTCTGGGATGTAGTCTTGGGAGGCAAAGCTTTAGAAAGTTTAGCAGCTTTAGCCCTAGAAAAGGCCTTAATGGACATGGAAGTAGATATGTCCAAAGGTATGGTGTCGGACATATCCTGGGCACTGGTTTCGGTAGGTAGCTCAGTAGCCGACTCAGCCGGGGCCTCCCGGGCCGCGGTGGTCGGTTGAGTGGATTCGGATGAAGGAATCTCCGAGGACTCGGTTTCGGCCGAAACCGAGACACTTGCGGTAGGCCTTACCGTGGTTTCAGCCGAAACCGCGGGCCACGAGTGTCAGTCCTTGTCCTTCCGTTTTTTCACCAAATGTGATGTCGGAGTATCTGATGGCATTTTATATGCAAAACTAGCCCCAAAAAATTCCTCTGCAAACTCCGACCGACGTCTAAGAGTTCGTCGGTTGAAGGAAGCACAGACTGAAAAGGACGATACGTCGTGGTCTGGGCCTAAGCAAGGAAGACAGTAGGAATGGAAATCCTTATGAGGTATTTGTTTCCCACAAGTTGAACAATTATTTACTTTATCTGACATCGGCTGAGGCAAGAAAGAGTCCCCAATGGGGTACTTAGCTTTTTCGAAGTTTTCGGTAGCTGAAATCACTGGATCTGACTGACCGGCACTTGCGAACAGCTTCTGCTTCGGGCACCGCACAGCAAAAAAGACTGAGGAAAATGGCGTCGGCTGATGCTTTTATACCCCAGACGCTCTGACGTCGGGGAAGGTGCGACATCAGCTGAGGCCAGACCCAGACTTTGGAATCCGGCCGACTGAAGGGCTGCCTGAGGCAGGACAACCCATATGTTATGACTGCAGATGCATCCTTGAAGGACATCTGCACTCCTTCTCTCACCAGAAGAAAATAGGCCCAACACCTCTATTATATCATGCTTGCATCAGTACAAAGCAAAGTATGATGGAGGTCTCGGGTTCAAGTCCCAAATAATGGCTAATATTATCTTTTCACTTCATGATTTTAACAGTGCTTAGGCAGAGGGCTTTCTCTGTATTTGTATGAATGGGCATATGTAAGCACTTCTGAAATGGGAATCCACAAATATCTTACTGTGCAGCATCATACACATCCAGGGAGCACTTATAAGTTGGTCAGCTGAACTCATGTAATTTTTGGTGCTGTGCTACCAAGTCATCCAGCAGTGAATCTGCCTGTCTCATATGGCCTAGATATCTGGTGTCTTTATGACTTAAATGAGGAATGAAAGCTGGTGCACAGGTTTAAGACTATGTGCTGCTACACTCTAAACCTTGCAGCAGTCCTGGTTTTAATTTCCACTGCTTCCATTCATCTACTCCGTGGCTCACAGCAAGTCATTTAACCACTAACTACTGCTTCTAGGTCACCCCTGAAAAGGGACTGCGTGCCTAGTTGTCTTATCCAATTAAAATATTTAAGGCAAGTGGGAGTATAAGTGCACCTAGTTTAGAAATGAAATGTGAAAGAATAAAGGGAGCAAATTTAAGCAGAAATGTTATCATAGGTACAAAAGGTAGTCATTTCTTCATAGACTGTTAAGCAGTCTATATTTTCATAATGTATCTGATGTATACATAAAAGTAATAAGCCAAAACGTGACCTTACTTTGTGGTTGAAATGTACCTGGACAGGAAGCAAAATAAAATAAAAATATCAGTCATTGGTGCATGACTTGTATATAGTCTGTATTTTCAAATGTATTTGATGCATATACAACAGTAATGGGTCAAAAGCTAGACTGGTGGTTCCCCATTGTATTAATCTCAGTAGTCGATAATATGGCAAATGCATTAAGGAAAATCAGGTCGAGTTTCTAGTAGTAAATTTGTAACAGTACAAGTCAGAGCAGGGATTCATGACTGAAGACCTGGGCCAGTGGAAACCAGAACCCACACTGCTGAATCCTTTGCAAATGCCTTCTATGGGCACCTTCAAGAATGCATGGATCATGCAATCCCAAATAAAACCAAGACCCATTCCCCCAAAGGCAAGCGCCCGGTCTGGTGGACCCCAGCCATAAACAAACTTTACAACAGGAGGAGGAAGCTACTACATGACAGAGCAAAATCCCTAAAAGGGAAGGCGTCTCTGATCAGTACTAGCAAAAAACTACGATCACTCATAAAATCATCCAAGGCCAACTTTGAGAGAAAAATCGCAAAAGACACAAAAGACAATCACAAGGCCTTCTTTAGCTATGTTAGAAACCTGGGTGGAAACTCCCAGATATGCTCAGAGTTAGTCCAAAATGACACAAAATACACTGAACCCACTGACATTGCCAACATTCTGGCAGACAGGTTCAGTGCAAATTTCTCCTCCCTCCCCAAAAGGAGAAATAACTATCCCAGCAGAGTGTAGCCTCCCTAACATCTCAGATGCCCAGGTGAGAGCTGCCCTCTCTAAAGCTAAAAACACAGCATCAATGGGACCGGATGGTGTCCCGGGCTGTGTGCTACATGAACTCCAAGAGGAACTAAACCCACACATAAGGCTGCTGTTTAATCTTAACCTTACTAGAGGATACATACCCAAAGAGTGGCGTACGGCAACAGTGGTCCCACTTCACAAAGGCGGTGCTTCTACGGACCCTGGAAATTACCGCCCCATAAGCTTGACGAGCCTGGTCTGCAAAGCTATGGAGAGGATCATTATGGAACTCATAAACAAAGACATTGGGGACCTACATACATTGGATCCTACTCAATTTGGCTTTGTCAAGGGCAGATCCTGCCTTTTGAACTTGGTCGACTTTTTTGAAACAGTCACTAAGGCCATCGATGAGGGTAAGGCAGTTCACACAGCCTACCTTGACCTTGCAAAAGCCTTTGACACAATATCCCACTCGGGCATCATAGACAAACTCACCAGCTTAAATGTAAACCCATATGTCACAAGATGGGTTGCAAACTGGCTCAAGGACAGAACCCACAGGGTCAAAGTTGCTGGAGCTATGTCAGACTCTAAGCCAGTCACAAGCGGTGTCCCACAGGGCTCAGTCCTGGGACCCCTCTTGTTTGGCATTTATTTTTCCGAGGTACAGGCAAACATAGGAGGATTGTGGCTGACAAAGTTCGCAGATGACTGCAAACTGGGTGCCATAATTGATACTCCAGCGGACACAAACATCCTTCAGAGAGGCCTCATAGAAATGGATAATTGGTGCCAGAGCCATGGCCTTAAGCTGAACGCCAAAAAATGTATAGTCACACCCTTTGGGAAAAACAAGGTAGCAACAAATTATCACATAGGCGGTAATCCATTAAGTACGGAAGAGGTAATCAGGGACCAAGGTTGACAGTAACCTCTCATTTGACACTCACATTGCCAAAGTGGTTAGGAAGACCTTCTATATTGCCCACCTTATCATGAAGGGTTTTACATCTAGATCAAGAGAGGTCATTGTGCCCCTGTACTCTTCTCTTATCAGGCCAATGATTGAGTACAATGCCCCATTTGGGATGTATCTCACCCGACACCTGCAGCAGTTGGAAAGACCCCAAAAGTTCCTCACCAAGAGGATAAAGGGTGTTAAACATATGTCATATGCTGCCCGACTGAAAAAACTCCAGCTCTATTCAGTCGCATACCGCCTACTCAGAGGTGATCTGTGCCTGACGTACAAGGCCATGTCCAATCCTGAATTAATGGACATGCTCCACCTCAGAAAATCCAAATCCATCAGAGCCACGAGAACAAGTGACTTAAACCTCAACACAGAAATAAATAGGACGTGCTGGAGGGACAGATTCATAACCCAGAGGCTCCCTACACTCTGGAACAGAATCCCAGTCCATGTTAGGCAGAGCCCCTCACTGACTCTATTCAAGAGAAATCTCGACGAGTGGATGGGAGATCGTAGGTTTACCCCGGGGGGTCATCTCTGTGTCACTACTAGACAGAGGCATAGTAAACTAAACCCTAAAAGAGCATAGTATTCTCATCCTAAGGGGTGGTGTAAGCCACATACACTCTGGCTAGGCTTATAAATGCCTTAGGGCAGATAGCCTAGTATGAACCTATGAACCTATGAACAACATAAATCTGGTGCATTTCTTTGTCTGGATAACACAAACTGCTGACAGGAGCAATAGTACTTTATATTCGATCTTGTAAAATACTTTAATTGTAATAAAAATAAAGCCATAATCATATTAAAAAGTAGAAAAAACATGGAAAGTAGCACGATGCAAAGAATGGGTAGCAATTGAATGGAACCTTCTAGAAGGAATTCCAAGAGAAAGTATAGCTGAATGGTAGATGTCCTTCTCTTTACTGTTGCAGTATGCATAATATTAGGGATCCCCTGCCTTGGCAGCTCAACATCTGGCCAGTGTACCAATGCCTTAGGTTGCTTCAAAGTACGCTGTACGTCACATGTATGCTCCTCGTGTAGTGCAGGGCATAAAGGTGATGTCTGGATGTACCATCCTGAGAACTGAAAGCTCCAGTAGGAATGCCAGTCCAAGGAAAACCAAGAGGTAACCAGTACATCCAGAAAAGAAATGGACCAGGGGAGGAGGGAGGGAATGAATACTGCAACAGTGAAGAAAAGGACATCTACCATTATGGTAAGATTTTACACAACTGTACTATCTCCTTCCATTTCACTGTTGTAGTATTCATAACATTAGGAAGAGTGCCAAAGCTCAGGAAGAAATTAGGGAAGAGGAAGGATCAGCAGAACTCTCTAGAAAGCCATGAAGGATGGCCCTAGCAAAACTAGCTCTAGCTCTGGAAATTCCATCCAACTTGTAGTGTTTGGTAAAAGTATGCACAGAAGTCCAAGTAGCTGCCTAAAGAATATAGTTAGATTCCAAACCCAAAAGCACCAGAAGAAGCAGCAGCTCTAGTAGAATGAGACTAACAGAAATTAACAAAACAAGGAAAGCTCTCACCATGAAAATAACTATAAAAAATAGCTTTTGAAATCCAAGTAGAAACAGTCTACCTTGGAGACTGCTAACCCCAAGGACCTGGGATGAAAGGAAACAAAACTGATCAGATTTTCCTAATAGTCTTAGTCCTATCCAAATAAAATGAGAGTTGTCCATGCATATCTAATGTGTGCAGCACCTTCTCATTCGTAGACTGATGAGAGGGGAAAAAGTGGGCAAATGAACAGACTCATTAAGGGACAATTAATTCACCATCTTGGGCATAAAAGAAGGATTAGAACACAAGGACACCTTGTCCTTATGAAACACCAAAAAAGGAGGACAAGCCATAAGGCCTTGAAGCTCAGACACACATCTGGCAGAAGTAAGAGCTAACAAAACAAGAGTCTTCCAAGAGCAATGTTGCAAGGAACATGAAGCTGCAGGCTCAAAAGGAGCCAAAGTCAAAATTTAGATCCCAGGGAGGGGGAAGAGGTTTCCTGGGAGGCCTAATATGAAGAGCACCTTTAAGGAATTGTTTAGCTTCAAATCTAGAGGCCAAAGGAGGAGATAAAGGCAGACAAGCAGAGACAGCTGATAAGTGGGCCTTAACACAAGAATAAGCCAACCCAGCACTGCACAATTCAAAAAAATAAGAGTGAACCAAATGAACATCTACAGAAAGTGGATCCAGGTTACAATAAAAACACCAAACAGAAAACCTCTTCCATTTGGATAAGGATTTCCTAGTACTGAGTTTCCTGGCCTGCTGCAAGACCTGAAGCACATTCTCAGAAAAAATATTTATATGTGGAATCAAAATCCTATCACCTACAGAGTCATCTGAAGAGTGGACAAGTGGGGATGGATGAGAGATCCCTTGCCTTGTGTGAGTAGGTCCACCATGTGAGGTAACTTGTGATGAATGCCCTTGACTAAATGCAGAAGAAGAGAGAACCAATGCTGTATTGGCCAAATGGGAGCCAATAATAATATTTTGGGGGTGTTCTACTGAATTTTGAACAGGACTTTTGGAATGAGAGGAAGGTGAGGTAAAGCATAAAGAAACATCCCCCTCCAAGAAAAAAAGAGGGCATCCACCATCCACACTAGAGGACCTGGGACTCTGACACAAAATAGAGGAAGCTGTCTGTTCAGAGGGGAGGCAAATAAATCTATTTGAGGAGTACCCCACTGGTGGACAATGTCTAGAAACCCATTCCTCTGAAGCATCCATTCGTGGGATTGAGTTAAGGACCTGCTCAGTGTGTATGCCACAATGTTTTGACCTTAGGGAAAGTAAACTGCCTGAAGGGTCCCTTGATACTGGACAGCAGGATCCCATACCAGGAGTGCTGATATTGTTGAAGAGGAGACTAGATCCCCTGCACCTTCAGGGAGCCAAAAGTTGCTCCCCATCTGACTTCTGAAGCATCTGTGAACAGCTCCTGAGAGTGAAGAGGGGGATTAAAGGGAAGCCCTGGATTTAGAAACAACTGCTGGATCCACCAGTGGAGTTCCTGCTTGACAGCACGTAGAAGATGAACTACAAATTCTAGGGTATGAGCATGCTGAAGCCAAACTGATTCAAGAAACACTAATACGTCTTCATGTGAAGTTTGGCCACAGGGAGCATTGGGATGATGGATGCCATGAAACACACTGCTCTCAAAAAATTCCTGCTATAATGGAAGCCAGAGGAAAAGTTTAAAAGAAGGAGATGATGGTCAAGGCTTTGGGAGGAGATAGGGATGCCAGCAAAGGCACCGCTTGAATCCTGAAACCCAGAAAACACCATGAAATACCCTGGCAAATAATAGACAGAACCTAAGAATCCTAAGTAATCTGTAGCAAACCGGAACAGAGAGAAAAAGAGATGAAGGGAAAGAGGAAAGTGGCTAGGAATAATAGGATAGTCAGACAGCACCTGGTTTATCTAGAAAGGAAGACTTCTGAGGTCTTGAAGTCTGAGTAGCCTTAGCAGAAGGAGCCTGCTTGCTACCCTTTTTGCCCTTAGGAGGAGGGCACGACCATCTCCAAACAAAGGCTGGCTTATTGGGGTAGTTTCTCTGAAATTTAGGAACAGGAGAAATAAGCAGATGTTTGAGCTCCTGTAAAACCTTACCCTTATCCTGAAGGGACTTAAATCAGCAGCAGCTTCACCAAACTAATTTTTATTATCAAGAGGGACATCAATCAACTTAGCCTTGATATCATCAGGCAAAGGTTGAAGCCAAAACCAAGAATACCTCCTCATAACCATCCCAAAAGCAGCAGACCTAGAAGAAGCATCTGCTGCATCCTAACTACACCTGATGGAATGACAAACCACCTGGGAGGAAGGCCCTAACAAGAAAATAACACAAGTATTACCCTCAGAGTCTGTAAAATCAGATATAATCTGACAAGCCTGGGAGAGGAGAGCCAACACGTACCTGGACATATGGATCCAATAACTAACAGACCTAAAAGCCAAGGTAGCTGAGGTGTAAATCTTACCTAGCCTTTCAATGGTTCTGCTGTCTTTATCAGAAGGCAACAACTTTGGAGAATGACGCAACTGAGAGGGCTTGTCAGAGGCTACAGCCACCACTGAGGGGAAAGCAGCAGGACACTTGTACAAATATTTACAGTCTTCAGATACCCTATAAAACCTATCATGTTTCTTGGGAACGGGGCTGAGAGTCTGGAGCTTTAGCGGCATTGGAAAACACATCCAACAAAGCAGCCAAAACAGGAGGAACAGAAGAAGGTTTAGGAGATTCCATCTGAAGCAACTCACAGTACCTCTAATTAATCTCAGAGACCTGAACACAACCTTATTTAAAGAATTCCATCATCCTGGAGATTGTGTCCCCAAAAGAAATCTCTTCAAAGGAAGTATCAGGAGTGGTAGATTCCTCTTCTTATGACCCATAGTCCAAAGGAGAAGGAATCTGAGAAGAGCAAGCAAAGGATTTATCATCAAAATCGAACTCCTCCTCAGAGGAATCCTCTTCCCTCGGTCTTTTAAGGGGAGTAGAGGACCAAGGGGGAGCTGGAATACAAACATCCTGAGGACATTTCAGTGCCATCAAAGCACTAAACAAGCCCTTAGTAAAGGCCTGCCACTCACTCTGTGTATCCTTAGGGAGAGGAGAAACATGTTTAGTGTTCTGTTTTTTCTTTAATGGGATGATTGCCTTATAAAACTTGAAAGGCTTTGACCCTGCACAGAAATCAAACAGCAGTAGGGACTTCTTCCCTGACTAAAATCTGAGGAATACCCCTAGGTCCCTCAGAAATTATCAACTGTGGTTCCCACTGAATGCCAGAAATGGACATCTGCAAAGCCTTCTTGGACGTGCTTAAAGCTGGATCCCCGCCAGCCTCCAACCCAGTCATGGTAGAGGAATCCGACAAAGCCGGGTGAACATCCTGACATTCACTCACCTCAGGAGAAACGTCTGGCAGAGGCTGAACAGTGGAAGATTCGGGCCTAGGCTTCTTGGCCTTCTTCTTCATTGACGGCTGTCCCCTAGGGCTGGAAGTTCCCTTCACTGTATCTTTTGTGAAAAGTTTAAGTAGCTGATTCTCAAGATATATCACCAAAGAAGAAAGTGTGCTATGCAAAGTTTTAGGAACAAAAGCCTGACAAAACAGGACATATGGTCCTGCAAGGCACTAAGGCAAATCCAACACTGTTGGTGGCAGTCTTTATAGGGAATCTGTAACCCAAACTGACATTTACCCTTCTTGGATGACACAAAACCCCATAAGCAACAAAAAGACAAATAAAAAAGGAACTTCAATGGGACACTTACCTGCAATGACTTCAGACCGATGATCAAGAGATGGTTTTCAGACTGGTGGCAAAGAAGTTCTGAGGATGGTACTTCTGGACATCACCTTTATGCCATATGATACACAAGAAGCATACGTGTGACATACAGCATACCTTAAAGCAACTTAAGACTTTGATATACTGACAAGACATCAGGCTGCCCTAGGCAGGGGATTCCTAATGTTATGAATACTGCAACAGTGAAATGGAAGGACATCTGTCATTTGCCTGAATGACAGCTAATCAACAGAGAGCTGCCCAAATTTGGATCTACTGGTTGGTGAAATGCTGAAATTCTTCTTTGTTGAAGCTGCTATTCGGATTGAGAACTGTAAGGAAACTGTATGTGATCTGCATTACATCATTCCCAATTTACTCTTATTTACAGGCTAGCAAAATCTCAGTGAGAAAAATAAAAGGCAAGGACTTGCTCTGCTGTTTATCAATGTATTTGTATGCCATTTTTATGAACATTATCTTTCCTTTTCAAAAGGAAGACCTTTGTTCTATCTGTCCAGGTGATAATTACAAGCATACATTTAAAACTTATGTCAAACCTAAAATATAACTATAATTTTCCATTTTTTACTTACAGCTTCATACTGTTGTCCCTCATATACCCTGCCCTGCATTTAAAACACATACCCAGACACACAGAGATACATATATCTAATTTTAGTTACTTCCCCCTATAGACATGCTTACTTCAGACAAGATTTCTTATCTGGAAAAATGTTCTGAATAAGCCTATGTAGTGCATAAAGCAGTAGAATTTCACTCTAAATTCAGGGGAAAGGACAACACTGTTAAGCACATTTCTGACATTACGAAATGCTTAAAATTGTATTAAGTACCTTTCAAGTACTGTTAAGGACCGGTCTCATTCTACAGCATAAACAGCAGCTACCACAAAGCTGCAGCCTCAGCTAACAGCCAAGCTTTGTCTTCTTCCTCTCCTTACTGCTGTGTACTGTTAAAAGTCCTGCATACTGAATAAACAGTTGAAATGAATATCACTCATCATACAGCTCTGTTATCTCTCACCTTGCAGTGTCTTTTTTTCTCTGAAGAAAAGAACACACTGTGAACAAGCACCAACACTTCACTCAGCTCGATGAAGAAATAAATGTAAAAAGCTGTTCTTATTCACTTTAATACCAAAACAAAATAAAATTGTGTTGGTGCTTGTTCACAGTTTCTTTTCTTCAGTCTTTTTTGTCTGCAAAGTATGTTGGCTTAGTTTTTTTTACGTTTTAAAATATACTTATTTAAGGCATTATCTACTTTCTAGCAAGTTGGTACACTGTGAAGTAGCTTGGCAGCAAGGAACCCCCCCCCCGCATTCTTCAAAGCATCTGTTAGTTTTCAACAAACTTATGCCTATTAAATGCTGGACTAATCAGCCTGCTTTAAGCATTTCTTACCTGATAGTACTACAACAGTGCATAGCCTTTTTCTGTTAGACTTTTTACTGATTGTTTCTGGACTGTGCTTGGCTCAATCTGCTCCGTTCACCCTCGCTTCGCTCAGGCTCACTCTGCTCTCCTGCCCTACCCCCATTCCCAACCACCCTCACTTTCCTTAAACTTATTAACTTAAACCACACCTTTCTAACTCATTATCCTATAACTTGCAGCTACCTCATCCAACACACCAACAATATTTTTTTTCACTTTCTCCCATCCCACCTCACTAACCATTATTTCATCCCTCATATAACACTGTCTCCACATCACTGTAGCAGTACATTTCTGGCTCTACTAAACTGCAGAGACCAACCCACCCATATTTTTCTCTTATTTCCCTAATATTTCACCATGTCAGTTATCACCACTCTTTTGAGCAACTCTCTCCTACTCATTACCCTCTACCTAGCCTCCCACTCCACTACCTTCATCACGTCAAATATAACACACTACCCCTGTCCTACACCCCACTATTACATACCATACAAAACAAAATATATATTTTTACATCTGTTCTAACCTCTACACTAACTCTAACACAATGCTCTTCCACTATAAATATGTCCATAGCCACAACCCTCCTTCCTATCCAGATTTCTTTAATCGACATTGACTAATATCCAAGTTCAAACTCCTTCTACACTCTCTAACAGAAATCATACTCCAAGCTGACATACATCCTAACCCAGGACTCACACAGCTACTCCCACCCCACCCAATAACACCCACCACATCTGCTAATACTACCCTCCACCTTCTTCCCCTAAAAAATTCCAAATCAGACTTACTCATAACTACTTTCAATCTCAGAAGTATCACAGAAAAAACTAGTGAATTTCAAGCAGTACTAACTACCTACACTCCTGATACAGTAATTATTACAGAGCCATGGCTAAAACCCCACATTAAAATGAGGAAATATTTACTAGTTATTATAATGTTATTAGACAAGACAGGCTGAACAAACATGGTGGAAGCATTGCCATCATGTATAAAAATGTCCTCAAAATTGAAAAATTAATCTGTACTCCCCCAGATCTATTAGAAGCAGAAATTCTAATAACCTGATTTGCAGTAAATCCACACATCATAGTTACTGCCTCCTACCTACCACCAGGAAATAGTCTCCTATCTTGGGCCTCTACATTCAACCAAGAAACTATACTGCTAGGTGATTTCAATTTGGATTGGCTACCCTGCTCATCTGACAATCCCCCTAATTTTATCAATTTATTCAATTTCACCCAAACTGTAAACTTCCTCGCTAGAATCGATAAACACACTAAGAAATAATCTATTCTAGACTGAATACTAACCAATAAGCCTAACTTTGCCCACCAGGCTGGTGCCTCTCCGATTCTCTCAGTGATCACTCCCCTACCTTTCTTCCAAGGAAGTGCATTCACTCCCCCTGTAATGTCATTTTCAAACGCATACGCAACAAATGAAAAATTTCCCCTACCATCTTAAATTCCCACCTTCAAAACTGCAAATGCTCACCACTGCCCACTCCATTATCCACAAACCTGAAAACTGCCCTGCACTCTCCAACCTAGTGCAACTAAATACCAACCCCAGGACCCTTAGATAATCTGATAAACTTATACTCAAGGTAACAAAGTCCCATAATTACTTTGGTGACTCTCTCTTCTCCTTAAAGTAGCCAAACAGTGGAACCTATTACCCCAGAATATCTAAAAAAACACAGATCGTCATAGCTTCAAAAAACTGCTAAAGGAATACCTTACTCAACAATGGGTATGCTCCTGTAATACTCCTGGCTAGTTTTTCATGCCTTCGATCAAATGTTTTCTAGTCTGCTATCTTCTTGTCTTACTTCTACCAAACGAAAATATCACAATGGTTTTTAGTTATATATCTAATGAGTTTCATATTACTGTCTGTAGTAAGGCTTAGGAAATGTAAAGTTTTCGGTTTTATATTCCCTTTTTGTAAATTGTGATTATTGGCAACTGTCAAACTTTTTGTATATTGTTTGTAAATCTTTTAAACATTTTTGTAATCTTTTTGTACTACTGTTATGGAGATTTTCTCCCCGGGTCTCCGCTGAAAATGGGCTACTTGCCCAGCCAGACTCTACCTGGTTAACAAATGTAAAATAAATCAAATAACATTTAAAAACTGTAAAACACTTCAGACTGACTGTCACACTTTTTTTTCTGTGTGGCATCACAGTGTGTATTACAGATTTTTATAGGATAGAAAATACAGTTTGCTTATGAACACTGCCTGTTAAACAGCCCTAAGAGTGTTACAGCTTTCAAAGCTATAATAAACTTTGTTCTCTTACACTTTTTTCTTTAGAACTAGTAGTACATCAGGGCAGCTAAAGCTCCAGATACTGTAATCATAGCTCAGTTGTACTGCATTATACTCTGATATCAGAAAAACGACAAATCAGTTAAGCACTTCTATAGCATGAGACCTGATCTTAAGAAATGTCAAGCAAACCCTGCCTAACCTGTTAAGGTCAGTTCTCACACTAGGCAGTCAAATCTGCCAGTACTGACCAGCAGACGACAGAGACAATGTGGTTCTCCCTGCTGTCTGGTTTGACAACGGCTCCCTGACTTCCTCTTATAAACTTAGAAAGTTGCTAGAATAACAGTATTTGTGCTTGTTTGCATTTTCTAAAGTATACAAAGTGTAATACTCAATTGTATGTCATTATTTAGTGATTTCAGTCCTCGGTGATTTGTGAGAAAACCACAAGTTTTAGGAGAAACAGATCAAACATATGAGGCAAAAATCTGGAAATTATGCAAAAATCTGGACAGCTGAGATGCATGAAAGGTGTGCAAACATAAGTGACTGATAATGCTCGATAAGTGCTTAATGGATTTGAAAGCCAGCAAAACACATGGCGCTCTTTTTTCTATAACTAGTAGTACATGCAGCAGATAAAGCTGTGTTTACTACAAAGAATTATGATCAGGTCATAATCTGCTTATCATGTGTTCTCGACATGGATGCCAAGATTTGCTATTGAGGTGAATTCCTTGACATCCATGACTCAAACACATAATAAATAGGTTATGATCAATGACCCACTCATAATCATCTATGCTATGAACTCTTGACACATATGTCACCTCTCAAGCTACCCTTTGCTCTTCTCTCCAGGTGAGCTTTTTAACATACATGTTTAAAACACATAAACTAGTCAGGAACAGAGCCGGTTACAGAAATCTTTTAGTCTCTATAAACCATAATGTTTCTGAAAGATGTTAAGAAAAAAATGCAGTTATGAATGCACACTGAATGCTTACCTACACCTTGAATCTTACTGCATTTTAGTAAATTTAAGGCTAAGCGCTGATATTTGATTGCGGAGTTTTTCAGCCACACACACACACACACACACACACACACACACACACACACACACACACACACACACACACACACACACACACCTTGTGCATAGCTATCTGCAGAAATGAAAAGTGGCTCTTAAAAATTCATTTTTCAATCAGAAAGGCAATTAGTGGAGATGTGCACTGTAGTTTCCACTGAGATGTGATGAAACCTAAAATAAGTTCTTTTAAATTTCTTACATGTGAAACAAGTGCTTATATAACAATTTGCCTATGCACTATTTAGGTGACATGAAAATCTCTATGAGGGTGAAACTACAAAGACTTATTTGGAAAATAAAGCAATATTTGTGAAACAAAAACAGTGACACATAAAGTAGAAATGCAAAATTGTTTTAATAAGAACGGATAAAGACGATGTCAACAGAAAAGTAAATATGAATCTAAGGCTTAAGAGTATTTTGCAAGCTAAAGCAATCTTTTTTATGCAGTGGAACATCAAAGTTGATAAGGCAGACAAGGAAACAATAAACAGAAAGGATCAAAGTAATAATGCCACTGACAAATTCACTGCCGAGACTCCTCTTACAATAATGTAAGTGTCTGTAAAATGAAAGCTGGTGACTGGATAAGCAGTACCTTGAGAAAACAGTAATCCAATAATAAAAAATAAATAAATAAATAATTTAGACAATAATAATGAACACCCTGTGATGAAAGATTACTGAATGCAACAAACAAAAAGCACCAGTAAATAATATGTTTGCTATGTTTGTTAGCTTACAGACCTTACTACTGGAGGCTATCAAGATCGGATGGACAACCTGAAGACAAATGGATCTCAGCTTGGTAACTAAAGCTTCCAGTCTTATGTGGGAATGACAGATGTGACAATGTGGGCTCTGTTTAGAAGTACTAACCATTTCAGTGAATAAAATAATTCTTGGTTCCCTACTTTTCCCATATCTTACTAGTTTGGGTTTAATCAAAAGCCTGTTTTACCTACAAAAGGCCATTTAATGCATCTTCAGCCCTCTTTGTGAAATCAGAGCACATCACTTCTGACCTATCTTAGACTGTGACTTTTTCTTGTATATTTCCTCCTCTGAAATATGACGCCCTCTTGGACTTCATTTATTCTTTTGAGTTACTTAAACATTTATGTATGCCCCTCTCATGGCTTCTTCAAGCTTACTAATTACAGGCCCATTGCCATTCTTTCACCTCTCTCCAAAATACTAGAAAAATATAGTAGCACAAAGCTATATGGGAAGGATCACACATATGACTGGACATCTGGCCAGTATACAACAGCTTATGGGAGCACCCCCCCCCCCACACACACACACATACTGTACATCTATTAAAGCACAACACTATTCTGATAGAAAATGGGACATATGGACACCAACATTTAGATCTTTCCTGCCTCTAACCAAGGTTAACTGTAACCAGAAAATAAGACATGCCCTGAAAGATCTAATTCTGTACTCTTATGTAATGCCAGAAAAATGGGAAGTGAGACGCAACCTTGACCAAGAGAAAGTAGGTAAGAACAAAAATAAGAACGGGGATGATGGTAGGGAGGGTGTTAATACTGCAAACCTGATCTATTTGAACTTTTACTATTATGGTGAGTTTACTTGCACAGCTGTGCTATGTACTTCATTACATTCCTCTTGCAATAGCATAAAGCTACACATGCTGACTGCCAAAGCTTAAACAGAAAGGGTGCAGGATATACGACCAGAGTCTTGAAGCACTGGAGAAGAGATTTAGCAAATCATGTAATGGCTGTGAAAAAGGAATTTGCTTTTGTTTAAGGGGGAACTATGGCAGCTTGGTCTGTAGTACACACAAAATGTGCACTGAGGACCAAGTTGCAACCTATAGTATGTTCTGTAATCAACCCTTTTTCCAAAATCCCTAGAAATAGCCATATCTCTAGTGGAGTGTGCTCTAAAATTCTGTGCAGAGATTTTTTCTATGGTGAGAATAGCAAACTTGAATAGTCAGGGACAACCATTTGGAAAGTGGCTGTCCTTTCTTCTTACCTTCACTAAAATAGAGAGCTGATCTTCCAGACTAAAATCTTTTGTCCAGGTGGTATCTCAACTGTCTGTTGACATGAAGGGAACAAAATGTTCTTTCTCCTCTATTTTTTGGTTGGAGAAATAAAACAGCAAGATGAAGAGACCGACTCAGGCTAAACTCAAACGAAAAAAAAAAGTCAGATACCATGATGGAGGCACCAGTTTCTCGGGTGGTCTAATATGTAACACCCCTTTCAAGAATTGCTTCATTTGAAAAGAAGGGGGATCTAATTGCTGATGATGTGAAATGGCCAAAAAGTAGTGTAAGACAGGCCAGAACTGAGCAATTGACATAGGTACTGGAGAACTAGCTGCGGCCCTGCCTGGGATGGGCCCTTGTTTCTGGTACAGCACCAACTAGATATTCTTTTCCATTTGGCTAATTATTTTCTAGTAGCAAGTTTTCTAGGTTCCTTTAATATTTGTTAAACATCCTCTGCAAAAAGCTGTCTAAAAGGGATTAAAAACCTATCATCCAATCAGGTTTAGGTTCAGAATGTTGAGATGGAAGAGTGACCCCTTGTCCTGTGTGAGTAGCCTACTCTGTGAGGAAGTTTTTGGTAATTGTCCTCTGGCCAGGTACATGAGAAGAGAGAACCAGGCTTGCTTGGCCAAAATGGACCTACAAGGAAAATTTTAGGAGATTCCTTTCTCGACCTTTATGATCTTAGGTAGGACTTTGGAAATCAAAGAAAAGGGGTTGAAGTCATAGAGGTACACTCCTATCCACAGGAAAGGAAAGGCATCTGTTTTCCATGCCAGTCTGCAAGGCATCCTTGAACAGAATTTCCATAACTGCCGAATGTGAATGGTGGAAAAGGGATGCACTTAGGGAGATTCCCAACAGGTGGACAATTTCCTAGACCATTGGATGTAACACTCATTTGTAAGGGTCTGCCATGGATCTGCTCAGTAAGCCTGCTACAATGTTCTGCTCTGATAGGATGTATGCTGCCTGAAAAAGAAACTGTGCTAAAAGGCAATCATGGGTAGTCTGCACTGGGGGGGGGGGGGTCCCTAAACTTGAATTCCTTTGGAAACTGCACCACAGCCAAACTCTGGTTTGTATGTTGTTACAGACTGAATTGGAGTGGGAGACCTGGATTTAGCTGAATCTGATTTGATCACTATAGCAGTTCTTTCTTGACAAATCAAATGGCATAGGAAAGGACAAAGGATGCTGGTGTTGAGTCCAAATGGACTTGAGGAACCATGGGGCCCTTCCTCGTATGAAGTTTGGCTAAAGGAACCATTAGGATAGTTGAGGTCATATAGCTAGAATTCTGAGAAAGTCTCTTGCAGTAGTCATGGACTGGTGAACCAGATCTAAAAGCTATAGATGGTAGAATGAAACCTTCTCCTACGGGGAGAGTGGCTATCATAAGAGAAGTGCCTAAAGGAAATCCAAGAAATGTCAACATCTGAGATGGGATTAGCTAGGATTTCTCCAGATTTAGACTGAAGACTAACTTCTGAATGAGATTTATGGTGATGACAAGGCATGTCTGGGTGTCGAACAGAATTTGCGAAGGTGAAGCAATCATCTAAGTAGGGATGAATGTGGACTACTTAAAGTCTGGAAAAAAAGCAACTACTGGAGCTAGGCATTTTGTAAATAGCCTTAGAGCTGTGGAAAGTCAGAATGGTAAGGATAAAAAACTGAAAGCATAATCCAGACACAAAATATCTTCAATAACATCTGAAATCTTTGTGAAGTGGAATATGATTGTATGCATCCTGGAGATCTACAGTTACTAGAAATGACTGGGATAAAGGAAGAGGAAACAGAAACAATCACAATTTCTTCTTTCATCAAAATTTCAAACTTTTGAGGGCTGGAATTTTTAGAAAGGAGTTCAGAACTGGTCTCCAAGTGCCTTCTTTCTTGGATGCAAGTAAAATCCCACTCTCATATGAAAACAAGGAACAGGCTTTTATAACACTTTGTACTAACATTTCAGGGAATATGGGGAAATAAGTGTGTTTGATTTTTTGAATGAAGGATGCTCACAGATATTGAGTGGTGCAGCGGTTAATGCTGTCGCCTCACAGCAAGAGGTTCTCTGGTTCGATTCTTGGCTGGGGTACCTTCTGTGCGGAGTTTGCATGTTCTCCCTACGTTCGCATGGGTTTCCTCCGGGTACTCCGGTTTCCTCCCACATTCTAAAGACATGCTTCTGGAGCATTTCTCCCTGGGCCTCCGCTGAAAACAGGATCTGTGGAACCTAGTCGGACTTTCCCGGTCAACAAATGTTAAATAAATAAATAAAATAAATTGGAAGAATGGACCCCCACTGCCATTCGTATCCCTCATTGGACTATTTCTAACACCCAAACATTGGCTGTAATTTGCTTCCAAAAAGGCATGGAAAGAGACAGGTTGCCTACTATTTTGAGGGTTTGACTGAGATGGGGAAAAAGACCCCTGGGGGCCATTTCCTCTTTCCGTTGTGTTTCTTTCTGATTTTTTTTGCTGTTGTTTAAATGGCTTTCGGAAAGAAGGGCTCGGGGCTAGGGGGGGTAGTATCTTCTATACCTACAGAATGGTGAGAGAAAAAAACTGTTTCACTACTCACATTAAATTGCCTATTAATTCTAAGTACTTTAAGACTAAGACCTCTGCAGAAGAGCTTCCAAAAAGAACATCCTTCTCTAAGGTGGCAATGAGAATTTGGGACGCAACATCCTCAGGGAGACTCTGTAACCTAAGATAGACATCACGGACACTGTGAGTGCAGTTCTACAAACTGTATCAACTGCATCACAAGGATACATTATGGCATGCTGTAGTACATGAGATGCAGATGAAAACATAGTAGTCAGAGAATATTTGTAATCAGAAGCAGGCAGGTTAGCAATTACTTGTTATGTTTCTGAAAACAAAGCAAGCAGGTATTTGGTCATATGGGCCAAGGCCAGGACCGATGAGCTATAGACCTTCTTGCCATATCTATCAAAACCTGTTTATCTTTTCATTGGGAATGGAGCCGGAAGAGGCTAAAGGTTTGGTAACTCCTACCTTAATTAAAGAGGTGACTGAAGGATCTGCTAGAGGATTTCTGAAGTGGTATTTGCGTGATTGAGGTAGCTTGTGTAGCTTTGTCAGGCATCCTGGGTACAGGGGGTTGAGCATCAGGAGAAGAACATGTAGAACTGAAAGCACCCACCTATGCACAAACATCAAAATTGCTAGGGGTCTGGAGTAATCAACATTAAGAAGGTCATTATACTTTTTTTTAGATTGTGATATCTCTCTTCCTTAATATTTAAACAGGTCTTTCAGTTTGGAAATAGTGTTGAAGAAAAAAAATCTCTTCAAAAGAAGAACTGGAAGAGATATCTTCCTCAGATTCCAACACACATCGGACTAGGAAGGAGACCAGCGACACAATCAACCCCTTCCTCCATTGAGCTGGAAAGCAATTCTTCCTTTAGTCTAAAAAAGAAGGGGACCTGTTTCTCCTAGCATGAGAAAAGACTAGTGTGGAGGATTGCAGGAACTGAAAAGCTGTTAAAAAATCCCTTTTACAAAATTATGCCATTCCTCTTGGACCCTTTGACACTAGTTGGAGTGAAAGAGGTAGAAAGATGATTTTATTTTTGACATATTTCTTGGACATTTCCAGCTTAATTGTTTTGGAAGTATCAAACTTCCAAACCTCCATGAGGGAGCCTGCTACCCCCTTTCATACAAACACCTGAGGTATACCATCCATCTCTTTAAATACAAGAAAGTGATGTTTTCCCTTCTTGATTGATGGCTGGTGTTCAGACTTAGTGGATGTGTCTGGCACCTGAGCCATAAAAACTTGACATGAAACAACACCGTAGGAGTTGGTAAGATTAAACCAATGATCTGAGGGCTCCATGACAGACATTGCAGATTCTCTGGTCCCAGACCAGAAAGCAAGGTAAAAGGAAGGGTTCCCTTCAATACCTTCTTTTTCTTAGCCTGAAGGGGAGCACTGAGACACAGGTTTTCTAAAAGAGTAAGGATTTTAAGTTAACTGTGAATGGTCTTCAATGTAAAGGAAAGACAAATGGGAATGTAGCTCAGTGACAGAGCATATGCTTTACATGTATGTGGTCTTGGGTTCATTACTCAGCATCTCCAAAGCTTTTGACTTTGGGTGGTGCAGTGGTGGAGCAATTATCGTTACTGCCTCACAGTAAGAGGTTCCCTGGTTCGATTCTTGGCCAAAGTGCCTTCTGTGTGCAGTCTGCATGTCTTCCCTGCAATTACTTGGGTTTCTTCAGGGCTCTCCGGTTTCCTCCCACATTCCAAAGACATGCATCTGGAGAGTTTCTCCCCAGGTCTCCTCTGAAAATGGGCTCTGTCCTAGTTGGACTTTCCCAGTAAACAAATTTTAAATAATAAAATAAAAAAGTCACATGACCAGTCATGTGGGAATCTTTGTGAGGGATTTGTCAACCATATGTGCATTTTCCCCTTCTGCTAAACACAAGAGAAAAAAATTACCACATTGTTTAGTCAAAAAAAAAAGGAAATTCTCCAGAGGGGTACTCATCTGCCCAGAAACCTTAGATATGAACCAACCACCAAAAATTAAATTGCAGTGTAGATGAGGCAACTGGCTGAATGCTTCAATGGTAAGTAAGTTCTGAATTTTGGTACCGATACAGCTCCTTTTATACTACCATGTCCTCATGCTTCAATGAAAACATGGTGCACAAGAAAGGCACACAGATGCTTTTGTATAGTTGCTGGATGCCCAGTCCTTGGCAGGATAGGTCCCATATGGCTTTATGCAACTGCAACAGTAATCTAATGATGAACAGCTATCGGTACATATAAAAAGAAACACCTGCTTCAACAGCAGATACAGTTTTGTTCTCCATGCCCTTTAATCTGATCGACTAATGCTGAAGTGGTAATAAGAAACTTGAAAGTAAATTTTGCTGTGTTGTATGACAACATCCCAAGGATTATGATTAAAGGGCTTAGCAGCAGTTTATCTCCCATCCTATCACAAATGGCCATACACTGAATGTGTAGAAAGCAGCGATTGTTACACCAATATACAAGGGTGGTGACAAATTATAAATGTGTAACTACAAACCCAGTATCATTGGTAAAATACTTGAAAAAAAAACTTTCCTGAATATTTCCTTTTAACAAAACTGAACATTTTGAATTTTACAACAGCATTATTGGGACAGCTGTTGAAGGTATCTTCTTCATCTTCACCTACATAAGGTTTTTGACATAATACCTCATGCTATTACTGTACCACAGGTATTCTATCATAAGGTTTGCCTTTACCTTGTATGACAGATTGAAAATTGACTTGGAAACAAAAGATTTTGTATTAATTAGGAAATATTTCAACCAAGACCACTGTTAAACGAGGGTACACTACAGTTCAGTCTTCAGACCTATTTTTCCAATCTGTTCATAGCTTCCATGCCAATATATTCCAACAAAAGGCACTGTATGTATGATGCAAACAAGCACTCTCTTACTAACATCTGGCACTTCATTCCTTATTAGATAATGCATCCAGGTGGGTTGTTCAAATAATCTGGATTTTAAAATTTCTAAATGTGCCATCTAAAATGTTTCAAATATAAGATAGCCCTGCTCCACTGATAACAGTATTATTCCAACTGCTGATATAAACAAAGATGTAGATATAAACATAACAAAAGTCTTTTCCTTTGAAGCACAGGTGCACACAATCTGTAAGACACCTTATCGCATTATGAGAACTATACATTGCACATCATCATCAAGTGCCAAAGTTATGCTATCATGCTTTCTAGTCCTTACATGCTCACATACCATACTGAGTACAGTTTAATCTTTTGTTTATATTCCAAAAAACATAAACACACTAGAAGGTATTCAGAGGGAATATACTAGACTGATGAAGGCTGTCAGCAGTCTTTGCTACAATAAAAGATCAGCTCAATTGAAATTATATTCCATCTTCAACAGGATAAGGGGAGTTATGATTAAAGCCTTTGTGTGCCACCAAAGTAAATCCTTACCTACTGTCCTTGACCTGAGTCATAGAAATTACCCTTTAACAACTGTTAGGAATAACCCAGTATTTTATCTTAGTCATAAGAATTCTTTTTTAAAGAGAAAAAAACAGGTATATGTAACAATACTTTGGAATAAGCTACCTAGACAAGTTAAAAAAAGCAACTCCTTAAATTAACTCACAGTTAAATTACACATTTTGAGGTAAAATACCATTGGGGATACACTCTTAGATGGCTTATTTCAGGCTGTGAAACTTAATATAATTATTGAACCACTGAACATCCCTTTTCTATGGGAAATGTCTCCCCCTGTGCTTGGCAATATCAGGTTTTCATCACCAAATTCTCTCAATGACTGCCTACGCACAACAGCAGATCTCTGAGGAAGAGAAGCATGCAGCAATATTCACAGCGTTCTGTCGGCTTAGATTTTATAGCATCTGAATGCCATATATTTGAAGCTAAAGCTTGCCTCAGGCTGATGCTGTATCACAGGCTGTTGGGCTGTCCTCCATAAAAATGTAGCATTGGTGGATGAAAATGTTTCCCTCTCCTACAGAAAAAAATTAGCAAAACGTATTTAAACAATTAACAGTGGTAATGTAAATAAATGTACTAGAAACATACAATAATGTATATAAAAAATAACCTATAGGTTACTGAAAATTACCACAGCCCTATAGCTATTCAAGTTCTGATGCTTTTCCAAATGCATGACATCTGGGCACTAATGATACTACCATAGCAGACATTCCTTCAAAGATACTACAATTGTGTGAGACACCCCCTTTTGTAGAATAGACTCCCTCTCCATGTCAATCAGAATACTGGATGGGGAACAGAAAATACACCCCTGGGATTTCACCTGTGTCCCGGCTGAACAGTGGCATAGGGTGCTGACTTGTTGGAACATGGGCTAAATTCTTGGCTAGACTTGCAAGGGTGTCAGGGCCAATAGGCTAGTAACTTCCTATGATCCTAAGGCTAGATCACTGCTGCAGAGGCATAAACTACTGGCCAAAGACTGGACCAGCCAGCCAGATTCCAAAGCTTCAGGGCATCCTCTACATGCTGTATCCGTTGCTGCATGAGAGAAGCAGGAGAAAAATCAGTGGATAGGGTTCCAAACCTTCAGACCTTTCTTACCTCAGAATAGGTAAGATTTAGCCTTGCTAAAAGAGATCCATAATAATAAAATTCCACACCTTGGCATAAAAATATGGAAAGGAATGGGGGGGGTGGACGGAAGGAAGGAGGGTGTGATCTATTCAAACATCTACTGCTATGATAAGTTTTACTTACCAACTGTACTGTGTTCATCATTAGATCACTGCTGCAGTAACTCAAGCTATATAAGAAGAATACCAGCGCTTAGACTGCAAGGGAGAAGGAAGATGGGTCAGAGTCAAGAAGCCCTTGGGGAGAAGTCCTAGCAAAGCTTGTTCTGGACACAGAGAAGGATGTTATTTTGTAGTCTCTGGTAAAAGCATCTAATGATGACAGACATGCTGCCTCTTCCCACTTCCAAAAAGTTACCAAAGGGGCCAGAGTCCTAGTATAACTGATCCAAACTTAGTGGCTTGTTACAATGAGTGTAACAATAAGTAATAGCCTGGAACAACTATTAGAAAATGCCTGTTTAAAGTAGAAGCCTCGAACTGCACAATGGCAATAAATACAAAGCAATGCCAGAAAGTTAAAACTTTGATGCACTATCTTTAATGTTATAATTACCACACATGTAATTTATTTTCCAGTGGTGTGCAATCTAGTCCAGCTTTGGTGGATTTACTGTTAACATATTAATTTGCTGATATCCAGATTATCCCGTGTAAGGTTATAGGAAGTCATAGCCTATTACAGTTTACAGGGTGTGTAAACATTTGTTAGTCATTGGATCAGTAGCAGTTTTCCTCATCTGGCCTTTGACTGACTTAAGTCTAATACCACTGGTTTAGACACTGCTTGACCTTTTTTCCAACCTTGATAGGATGTGAATAGCTGGGTTAGCAATGCTAAAAGTTTTGTGCTGTCTGTGTAGTATCTGAGTTGCCAAAGGAATCCCAACAGAATGCAAGATTATTTCTCCCTTGTTATTTGATTCTGGAAAGAAAACAGGGAGGGAGATCATCTGCCTTAATGTATATTCTGAAATGACTTTAGGCATACAGGAAGGATTTGTTCTTAAATTACACCTATTTTTACGGAAAATGAAATAAGGCTGACTCACCATAAAAGCCTGTATCTCAGATACTCTTAAAGCAGAAGTCAGAGCAATACCTAGCAGTATTCCATGTAAAGCACTTCAGATCAGCCTCATGAAAAGGTTCAAAAGGAAACAGCAACAGTTTTTTTTTTCTCAACCAAAGTGAGATCTCAAAATGGAGCCACCTGCCTTATAGATAACCAGATAAGTAACATCCCTTTCAAAAAATGCTTGACTTGAGGTTGGGAAAGAAGATAGGTGGGGGTCTAAGGACCTACAAGCATAGAGATAAATCCTGATATAAGAGTAGGAAAGGCTAGAGGATAATAACTCATACAAATATTGAAGAACCAGAGGTATCCTTGTCTGAAAAGGGTCCTGGATCCTTACTAAGGCAACAGCTAGAAAAATCAAATATTTTCTATTTACCCATATATGATTTCCTAGTAGTAAGTTTCTTAACATCTTTTAATATCCACTTCATATCCTCAGAAAGGTATTACAACAATTCTACTATACAGGCAGTCAGGTAAATAAATTGAAAGTTAGGATGCAACAAACAGCCCCTGTGCTGTGTGAGTAATTTTATTTTTGTGGAAGCCTGCAGTAATTACTTTTGGTCATTTTTAAAAGAAGGAAGAACCACTGGTGCCTGGGTCAAAATGGAATTTCCACAATCATCTTTGGGGAGCTCTTCTGAATCTTTATAAAAACCCTAGTTATAAAAAGAAAGGGTGGAAAAACATACAGTGACATTCCTGTCCATGAGAATGAAAAGACATCTATATACCTGGTCTGGATGCTGGAGCAGAATTTCTATAATTGCCTGTTTTGTCTTGAGGCAAACAGATTCACTCAAGACTGTAATGAAAATTTGTATATTTCCAGTTCACACCCATACTTCGTTATGGTGTCCAGACATTTCTTGATCCTGGCTTCTTTAACCAAGTGACTTACTGCAGAGAGTTATTAACAAAATGACACAAAGAATGTTAATCTAGGATGTCCTACAGTAGAGAAAATAATTAATGTTCACTTATTATTCATATTTTCATATTTATGTTCACATTTTCACAACTGAGAGCACTACCTGTTTTTGAGGGGCGCGGTGTGGAATGCCAGGATGGGAAATGTACAGTTGTGTACACTTGCAATAAATGTAGATGTTCAAGTGCATTCATTGTTGCAGTCATCACACTTGGGTTATCTGCCTGCAGGTAGCCCTCAGTCAGCCTGAATACCAAAGACTTAGCATTTCTGCATCGGTTGCTGTCACTCCAGGACTGACGTAAGGTCATCAGGGGTATAGAAACAGGCATCCGAGTGAGGAGGGTTGGGGTCTGGGGTAGGTGCCATGGTGGCACTGGTGACAGGCTGTGCAATAGTGGGTACCAGTGCTGGCATGGCCAGTCTGGGATAATCAGGATTGCCCTTGGTCTGTCCTGTCTTATCTTCGGTAATATTCTTGTAAGAAGGGAAAGAGGGGGAAATGCATAGATTGAGAGGTTTACCCAATGGAAGGATAGAGCATCCACTTTCCAGGCCCTGCAGTGAGGTGTCCTGGTGTAGAATTTGCTGAGCTGGTGATTGTAGGGGGAGGCAAAAAGGTCCACCTCCGGGGCCCCCTATTTCTGGGTTAGAAGACTGAAAGTGTTGGGGTCTAATTGCCACTCATGTGGGTCTAGGAGATTTCTGCTTAAGTCGACTGCCAGAGAGTTTTGTTTGTCTGGCAAGAATTGAGCTTGCAGATGAATATGCATGTCCAAGGCCGTGTTCCACAGGGTCATGGCTAGCCTGCAGAGTGGGTAAGCGTGGGTCCCCCCCTGCTTGTTGATGTACCACATAACTGTGATTTTGTCTGTTTTTATTAGCAGAGGTCCTGGTGAGAGTAGGGATTTGAAAGCTGTCAGAGCATGCTGAACAGCTAGCATCGCTTTTTGGTTGATGTGCAGATTAATTTGACTTGGGCTCCAGTGGTCCTGAATGCACCTGTCATCCAGATGTGCCCCCCAGGCATAGTCTAATGCATCTGTGGTTAACGTATGGGTGGCTTGGGGTTGTGTAAAGGGAAGTCCCTTGTTGAGGTTTTATGCTGCTGCCCACCAAAGAAATTCTGTCCTTAGACAAGGTATAACAGGTAAGATGGTTTCCAGGTCTTGAGAATGTTGGCACCAAAGACTTTTTAAGTACCATTGAAGTTTCCTCATATGCAGTCTGGAATATGGAATTAGTAGAATGCAAGAGGCCATGAACCCTAGAACCTGCAGGATTTTCCTTGCAGATAGCTGGGTTCTGGTGGCCATTTGAGTGAAGTAGCCTGTTGATAGACTTGTTTTTCTGGAGTAAGGAGTGCCATCTGGGATGCTGTGTCCAAGCTTGCTCCCAGGAATAGAATCTTTTGACTGGGGAGTAGTTTTGATTTCTTTTCGTTGATAGTGTACCCCAGGGAGATTAGAAGGTTCTTTTCAAATGTCAAGTGCTGCAACAGCTTTTCCTGACTGTCTGCCTGAATCAGGCAGTTGTCCAAGTAAGGGTATATTTGAATCTTTCTCTGCAATAGGCAATGGCTGGAGCAAGGCATTTTGTGAAGACTCTGGGAGCAGTGGATAAGCCAAAGGGAAGTGCAGAGAACTGATAATTCATAGATCCTGCCCTGAAATGTAGATATTTCCTGCATGAGTCTCTGACAGGGATGTGCAGATTGGCTTCTTTTAGGTCTGGGGTGGCTAACCCGGTATCTTTGGGCAGCATATGAAGAAGCTGCTGAAGGGTGAGCATCTTGAATTTTGGTACCACCAGGAAGGTGTTTAGAATGGAAAGATCTAGGATTGGGCGTCAAGTGCCCTATTTTCTGGGTACCAGGAAAAGTCTGGAATAAAACCCTTGACCTATCTGTTCTGCAGGAACAGGTTGAATTGCCCTTATGGAGAGCAGGGAATGAACTTGGCTTTGTGCCTCTGCCCACTGGTTTGGAGGAAGGTCTGGGAACCCTTTTGGGGTTGGCAGTGTGTGGAAGTAAAATTTGTACCCCTGGGATACAATGTTGAGGACCCATCGGTCTTTGGTGATGGAGGTCCAGTTTTTTGCATGGTGGGCGAGTTTTCCTCCTAGGGGTATGAGCAACTGGGCAGAGGTGAAGAGTGGAGTTGAGAAGTCATTGTGAATTCTTTCCATAAGGGGGTGGCTTAACACTCCCTGTTTTAGAAGTGGAGGTACTCCATTGCTTAGATCTCTGCATACCGTGAGACTGTAATCTGGGTGGCCTGTTTCCCCTTGGTCTAGTTAGAGATGGCCTTGGGGGGCTGGAAAGGACCAATGTTTCGAGGGGCAATGGCTAGTGAATCTTGGAGGCTGTACTTGCAAGAAATCTTTAACTGTCTGCATAGGCTTAGCTTTTTCTTCCATCTTTTTTAGAACCTCTTCTGCTTTGGTGCCAAACAGATTGTCCTTATTCAAAGAAGCATCTAGTAATTTTGATTTGACATGGTCTGGCAAGGTCTGCTCCTTAAGCCAAGCAAGCCTTCTCAGTACAGAACCTGTGACTGCTGTCCTGCAAGATGCTTCTATGGCATCAAACCCACACTGCAAGGTATGCTTGCTGACTTGGCTTGCAGAATGAATAAGCTCCTGTAATTCTTTATTTTCTGCACAGTCTGTAAACGTAAATAATTTCTGCTTAAGAAGTTCTAGGATATGTTGCTGGTATTTCAGCATGTGAAACTGGCAATTCAATGCCCTAATGGCGAGAGTTGCAGAGGTGTATACTTTACCCCATCTGTCTAAAGCTTGGGAATCCCTGTCTGAAGGGGTGGGATTCTTAGCTGTAGTGGTTTTTACTCCTTTATGCCCTTGGGAAATGACCTATGGGTCAGCATTAGGATTTTTGAAAAGAAATTTGTGAGAGTCAGGGACTCTGTAGTACCTGTCTGGTTTCCTTGGAGCAGGGGGTAAAGTATCAGAAGTTAGACTGGATTCCATGAAGCCATCATCCACAACATCCAGAACAGGAGGGACAGCTAAAGGTCTATGTTGTGGCAAATCTAAAAATTCTCTGAGTCTCTTTTTGGACTGAGGATAATCCCGGCATTCCCAGTGGAAATGCTCTCTTAAAGTATGTAGGGTTTCACCAAAAGAAAAATCTTGTGGAGGGGAAGCAGAGGGAATGGATTCCTCTGCATCTGAATCCTCATAAGCAGATAAAGGCATGTCTTCATATTCAGAAACCTCAGAGTCATTGGACTCCCGGTCAATTAAAGCTGCTGTGGACAGGTCTCTTTTTCTCTTAGCAGGGGAAGGCTGGCTTCCCCTAATCAGCATGATCAGGTCTTCTGCCATTTTAAGCATTTGAGATTATGGCAAGGAAGCAGGTGCTTGAGTTTGGGTTGTCGTTTTTTTAGCCGTAGCTTGTACACTTGGCCTTAGAAACTCAGTAGTTTTAGACAGAACTGAAGATGCGAAAGAAGTCGTTTTGTGTCGAATATGGGTAATGCGAAAAACTTCCTCGAAGGCTGGTGCCAGCACACCGGCTCCAGAGCCATCCAAGGTAGAGACATCTGCAGGTTCCATAGTCAAAGAAGAGTCTCGCAGCATACCTGACTCCAAATGGGTTTCAGTAGAGGCCTGTGAATCCATCAAAGTAGGCATTAGGGGCTTGTAAAAGTGCCTCACTGAGTACGGGTGAACTGGCGACTAGCTTAACGGAAGCGTTGTTGGCAGTTTTGGACCTGTGCGGTCTGTCTCTCTCTTTAACCTTATGTTTTTTTGGAAGATCGGTAGTCGGATGGCTTACCGAAGCCATTTCGGAATACGAAGATCGAGAACGAAAGTATTTAGTGACAATAAGAGCCTGAATAGTTTGGGCATTGAACAAAGCATAAAACTGACAGTAAGGTACGTCGTGGTCTGGGCCTAAACAGGTGATGCAGTAAGAATGTAAATCTCTGTGTGGTATTTGCTTTCCACAGGCGAGACAATTGTTAACTTTTTCTGACATCAGTTAGAGCAAGAAAAAAGGATCCCCAACGGGATACTTAGCATTTGAAGACTTCAGGATGATTCAATTTGGAAACGAAAACTCATGTAGTGGCCGACCTGCACTCATGCGAACTGCTTCTGCTTCGGCCTCCTTGGCAAGAAGTACTGATGTAATGGCGTCGGATGCCTGTTTTTATACCCTTGACAACCTGACATCCATCCTGGAGCGACAGCAACCGACCCAGAAATGCTAAGTCTCTGGTATTTGGGCTGACTGAGGGCTACCCGCAGGCAAATAACCCAAGTGTGATGACTGTAACAGTGAAACACAAAGAATATCAGGACATTGTCAATGTCAATTTATATCACACTGCACACACAAGATGTTTCTAGTCATTTGTTAGTAATTATGAAAATAAACAATATTTCCATATGCACTTCAAAAAAGTGACTTAGAAACTGTTACATGACATTAGGAAAAACCTTAAATATTCTTGAAGAAAAAAAGTCTTTCATATACGCACTGTAAGTTGCACATCTTTAGTTATATTCAGTGTTATTTATATTGCTAATTATATAATTAAGCACATGTTTTCATATTTCTGTAAATATCTCAATATACATGCACTCAAAGGGGAATTTCTTGTTGCCATGTGAAAGCTTACGTCTGGTCAACAAAAATTTTCTAACAACATATGACTAGGTTGTAAAGTTTCCCTGACATTTTCATTTGCTTGTGAAAGTTTAACAAAAATTATACTCTGAGGTTTGTTCAAGTTCATTGTTCATGGTTATATACTACACTAATGACCACCAAGGCCTTTATAAGGTCTTCCATAAGGCTGATTTCTCACATCTCTGAGGGAGCTTTGAGAGCAATGGATTCAGGCATTGTCATAAGAAGACGAACCTGGATGCACCTCTGTGGCTTTGCAAAGCCATTCAAGACTTCATTCGTCAATGCTTCCTTTGATGGATCCAACTTGTTTGAACCCAAGGTGAAGGAAACATTCCATGAGCGAACAGGATGGGAAGATGCTATTTGCCATAGGGATACATTTCCCTACACCTCGATGAACAATTTCAAGGAATCAGAGAGGGGGTAGAAAGATGCCTCTTTGCAAGATGTAAGGATCTTCCCAGGACTCCTATGGAGATGGTTCTCCCTGCGACAGAGGAGGGAATTCAAATAGTAGATGTCACCCTTGTGACAGAGGATGCCTGCAACATCAGGGCTTCAGAGGCCTTTTCTTTGAGAAGCCCTTTCAACTGTCCTGAAATATTTGCCAACTGCTTCATTCTGAAAGTAGTTGATGGGCACTCATCTCTGCGCCCACAAGCCTGGACAGCCATCACCAACAATACCTAGATGCTCAGTATAATATCCAGAGGTTATTTCATAATATTTTCCCTTCATTCCAAACATACAAAAAAGATTCTCGACATTCCACCCAGTCAGAGGAAAGCAGCTGCCATAGAAATATAAAAGGTACTGACAAAGTCATCCAAATGGTTCTCCCAGACAAACAAGGATCCAGAACTTGCTCAAGGTTCTCTTTAGTGCCAAAGAAAAGTAGGGACATAATCCCAGTTTTGATCAACTTATGAAACACTTGAAGTTTTGAATGGTCACAGTTCAGTCCATTCTGCAGCTATTGCGCTAGGATGATTGGATGAGCTCAGCAGATCTCCAGGATGTGTACTATCACATCAACATAGACAGGAAGTCCAGGAGATAAATATACTTCTATCTGGAAGCCAGTCACTACCAATTTAGGGACCTTCCCTTTTGTTTCACAACAGCCCCCTGGGTGTTCACCATGTGCATACCAGTGGTCACAGCTCACTTGGACTGCTAGGAGTCTGGATGTTTCCTTAGCTTAACAATTGGCTCCTCTCTAATCCCGCCAAGCCTCTACTGATTCAAGCCAGTGACTACTTTCTCCAGCTTTGTCTTCTACTGGGCATCACAATGAACTACACCAAATCTCAGCTCTCCCCACTCAACTTCTGGACTTCATTGGTACTTGTTTGGATACGGTGGCACAGATCGTAGGTTTATGACAGACTAGGTTGAACACATTGCAAAGCCAAGCGGCAACTTCTATAGTGCTGGTACCTCTAGCAAGATTTTACATGAGGGTACTGCAGTACTGTGGTCAATAGGGCATCAACCTCTGACTGCACCAATTTGAACCACAAGCATTTGGAGAAAAAAAACAACCTGGTGGATTCTCACAGTAGTAGTTTCTCAGGGCCACCCTTTTATTCCTTTTCCACCCAAGGACACAGTGACTGTGGATGCCTCCCCCATTTAGGATGAGGGAGCATTACTTGGGAAGGATAGTCCAAGGCACATGGTGTCAGTCAGAGGTCAGTCTTCACATTAATGTCCTTAAAATGAGAGCAGTCCTATTAGCGTTGCAGGCATTTCAATATATACACCCTCTAGGGATGATTACTATTCAGATCGACAATGTGTTGGTGGTCTGGTACAGCAAAAGACTGAGGGGAACCTAATACTACCCCTTATATCAAGAGGCAATGAGTGTAGCAGTTGGCGATCTCTTCCCAGCACTTTCTGTTGGAAGTGTATATTCCAGGGAAGCCCAACAGTACTGGCAGATTGAGCAGATCTATTTTACTCCCTTACGAGTGGTCTCAATCCAGTAGTGGCGGAAATATATTGCCAGTGGGGCTGACCGTGCTGCAGCCTGTTCTTTTCTCCCCTCAGTTCCAAGTACTTTGCCCTGAACCACCCAAGAAGGAGTCAGTCTCTCTGATTCACAACCCCCCCATTTCCACGTTTCTTCAGAAAGCACTTTAGAAAAAGGCCAAGATAATCCTAATTATGCCATTCTGACTTCGACAAGTGTGGTTTCCCCTTCCATTGGCCTTGCCTAGTTCACCCTCCCTACGCGTTAGGTCCTTTTCAGGACCTTCTATCTTAACCATCTGGGATACCTCACCTAGATGTCCACACCTTCAAACTGACTGCATGGTTTCTCTGCATCCAGTGATGGCTAGGCAGTCCAGGCCTTCTTCAGTGGTGTGTCATATCCTTACATCATCCATAAAGATTTACAAGAGTAAATAGAAAAGATTGTCCATCTGGGCTCTGCAGAGTAAGCTAGATCTGTTTCAGCACCTGTTTAATCTTTTCTTGACTTCTTTGCTTCCATTTTCAATAACGGAGCTAGTTATTCTACAATTAAGGTTCAACTTGCTGCCATCTCTAATTTTTCACTTAGATGAAAAAGTACAGTTGTGTACACTTACCATAAATGTAGATGTTCGAGTGTATTCACTGTTGCAGTCATTACATTTGGGTAATCTGCTGGCAGGTTGCCCTCAGTCGGCCTGATTAACAAAGTCTTGGGTCCTGCGTCGGTTGTTGTCCCTTCTTCCATGACGTCAGGTCATCAGGGGTATAAAACATGCAGCCGACGCCATTATACCAGTTTTTCTTGCCACAGATGTCAGGTGCCCCCAAATGGGGAGCAAAACACACACACACACATATATATATATATATATATAATTTAAAACACAAAAAATATACCTCCAAACAAAAGCAAGTACACCAAAAAGGCTTTTAAGCATAGTAAAAGAAAGGAGAGGTATAGTAAGAGAAAAACAGGGGGCTGGAGGGTGCGTAATCAGGACTGCAACAGTGAATACACTCGAACATCTACATTTATGGTAAGTGTACACAACTGTACTATGTTCTTCGTGTTCCACTGTTGCAGTCATTACATTTGGGTAGAATCACAAAGTTATGGTTGGGAGGAGGGATTTATACAGCATTAGGAGCAGCTATAAGGCCCTGCAGGGCAGCAGTGGCAAAGCCAGCTCTGGATTTAAAGAAGAGAGGTAAATGATAATGTTTGGGTAACGTATGAACTGAGCTCCAGGTAGCAGCTTCTAGAATGTCTCTGGTAGGAACCCCTCTGAGAAAGGCTGCAGAAGTAGATGCAGCCCTGGTGGAATGAGATCTGATCCCATTGGGGATAGGTTTACCATGGTGCATATAGCAGAAACGAATACAATGGTGTATCCATTTGGAAATGGTCTGCTTTGAAATAGCCTTTCCCTCTGTCCCTACAGCAAATGCCACCAATAGTTGTTCAGATTTTCTTAGAGATTTTGTCCTGTTTAAGTAGAATCTAAGTTGTTTGTGTACATCCAATGAATGCAGAATTCGCTCATCCTTGTTCTGTGGATTGGGAAAGAAAGTTGGCAGATGAATGGCCTGATTAAGAGCCACACTAGATACCACCTTAGGCATCAAAGATGGATTGGTCCTGAGAGCCACCCTGTCCAGATGAAAAATAATGAAAGACTCCACTGCCATAACAGCCTGTAATTTTGAAATCCTTCTAGCTGAAGTGACTGCTAAAAGGAAGGCTGTTTTCTAGGAGAGAAATTTTAGGTCCGCAGTAGCAGCTGGCTCAAAAGGAGGGACAGTGAGTTTTTCCAAAACAAAACTGAGGTCCCATGTAGGAGTTGGCGCTCTCCTGGGTGGTCTTAAATTTTTGGCCCCTCTGTGATACTGCTTTAGCAGAGGATGAGAGAAGAGGGGAGGTTCTGTGCTGTAATGAGCTGAAATGGCTGCAGCATGGATTTTTTGGAAGAAAAAGATAGGCCCTTGTGAAGCATCTCAGTTAAATATTGCAGAATCTGAGGAATATTGGGCATTGCTGTGCTTATTCCTTGTGATTGGTTCCAGGCACAAAATCTTTTCCATTTGTCAGCATAAGATTTTCTAGTACTAGACCTTCTAGCCTCCAAAATGACATCCATTAAAGGTTTGCTGAGGGATGCCAAGGGTGAAATTAGTTGATTAGCCACGCTGCAAGATTCAAAGTTTGTAGCTGAGTGTGCAGAATTTGGTAGTTCTGCTGAGACAGTAGGTAAGGTGTCTGAGGCAGGTGCCCCGGAGGAAGGTGTGACACATTGCGCAGGAGTGGGTACCAGTGTTGGCGAGGCCAGTCTGGAGCAATCAGAATAATTTTTGGTTTGTTCTGTCTGACTTTTAGTAGAACTTTGGAGAGCAGAGGCAGAGGGGGGAAAGCATAGGTTTTTCCAGCTGAATGATAGAGCATCCACTTTCCAAGCTTTTTTGTGATGAATTCTTGTGCAGAATTTGTCCAACTGATAGTTCTGGGGTGAGGCAAAAAGATCTATGTCTGGGCTCCCCCATTTGTGAGTCAACATGCTGAAACTTGTGGTTCCAGCTTCCATTCGTGTGGGTCCATAAGATCTCTATTTAGTTAGTCTGCCAGAGTATTTAGCTTTCCTGGCAGGAACTGAGCTTGTGGTTGTATTTGGTAGGTCGAGGCCGTGTTCCACAATGCCATGGCTAGTCTGCGAAGGGGGTAGGAATGTGTACCCCCTGCTTGTTTATGTACCACATAACTGTGGTGTTGTCTGTCTTTATCATTATTTGTCCTGGATGAAGGTAGTCCTTGAAGGCTGTCAGTGCATTCCGTACAGCTAGCATCTCTTTCTGATTGATATGTAGGTGCATTTGATTTGGGCTCCATTTGCCCTGAATGCACTTTCCTGCCAGATGAGCCCCCCAAGCATAGTCTGATGTGTCTGTAGTTAGGGTTTGGACAGCAGGGGTTGGAGTGAATGGCATTCCCTTGTTTTGGTGGCAGGCATCTGCCCACCATAGGAACTCTAGTTGCAGGCAAGGTACTCAAACTAGATGAGGCTGTTTCCTACTTTAATACTAAATTCCTAGAAATCCTAGATCTCCACGCCCCCCTGCGCTCTTCCCGAGTTAGGAGCAAACCAGCCCCATGGCTCACAAAACAAACCAAGGAAAAAATATTCCTTAGGAACAGAATATGGGCCAAATGGAGAGCTACTAAGAGCTCTACAGACCAGCTACTATATAAACAACTAAGAAATGCAACTAAAAAAGACATTATCCTAGACAAAAAAAAACTTTTATCACCACCTTCAACAATCTCACCCAAAAAACCCTCAAAAGTTCTGGTCAGGCATTAATAAACTTCTCCAACCAGGACATACCAAAACTCCAACCCCATCTTCTATTCCCAACAATAATCCTCTACTAATAGCTGATGCCTTCAACAATTACTTCACAGAAACTATTATAACTCTTGCAAAGACACTACCTCCCACACCCCCCAACCCTTTCCAAAACACTAGCAGCCCAGTGCCCTCCTTCCATATACAACCTGTACCAACATCCTATATCTACAAACTTCTTCAAAAGCTCAAACCCTGTACCCCTTCTGCAGACCACTTACCACCTGAATACCTCCAAATAGCAGCCAAAGTCATTGCATACCCAATATCCATCCTTATTAACAGAACAATCACTGAAAGTAACATCCCATCCATATGGAAAGTCTCTCACATTATCCCATTCCATAAAGGAGGCAAATCCACTGATATCTCTAATTCCCGACCAATTGCTCTACTCTCCCCACTGGCCAAAATAATGGAAAAATGTATTCACCACCAACTACTTCAACATCTGCTCCAAAATAATCTACTGGCCAACTGCCAGCATGGCTTCAGACCCTTTCATAGCACAGCTACCGCCTTGCTAACCTTCACTGACTGTATAAACAGGAATCGAAATAACAACTCCCTATCTTCTGCACTATTCATTGACCTGTCAAAAGCCTTTGATATGGTTAACCACGACTTACTAATCAGTGAGCTAAAAGCCCAATCTCTTGACCCACAAGCAATACGTTGGTTTACATCCTATCTAGAAAATAGACAACAAGCAGTACTCTGGGACAACAATCTCTCCTCACCTATTACCGTAAACATTGGAGTCTCTCAAGGCTCTATTCTAGGCCCTCTTTTATTCTCCATTTTTACTAATAATCTCAACACTATTTTTCATAAAGCCACCTGCATACAATACGCCGATGACTCATCTTTAATCTGTACAGCTAAGTCATCAACCTCTCTTCAGACCTTGACTCAAACAGTATTTAATACTGTAGAAACATGGTTTACCCACCATTGCCTCCTCCTAAATCCAAAAAAAAAAACAAATTACTGCTTTTCTCTCCCACCCAAAAATCACCAGAAATCAACTTTACAATTACCTCTAACGATGGAACTACTATTACCCCAGATACTAACACACGTCTCCTGGGCATAACCATAGATAATAAACTCAGCTACGACGACCATATCAATAACACCATCCAAACTGTTAATAAAAAACTAGGCTCCCTGTACATAACCACAGATAATAAACTCAGCTACGACGACCATATCAATAACACCATCCAAACTGTTAATAAAAAGCTAGGCTCCCTGTATAGACTCAGACCCTACCTCACACCACTAGCGAGAACCTCTATTGCCCAAACTCACCTCATTTCTACCCTTTTCTATGCTTCTGCTATATACACCAACCTATCAAAATACAACATAAACAAACTGGAAACTAGCTATAACAACATAGCCAGATTTGACACAGGGAACCCTTTCAGAACCCACCACTGCTACAACCTCAAACAACTAGGATGGTCAGAGCTACAAAACCAACTACTGTATAATCAACTTGTGATCACACAAAAAAATCATCACCCAAATAACACCCCAATCCTCACTAACCTGATCACCCCATATAAAAATCTTTCAACACTTTGCTCTGCAAACAAGCTACTAATTTCTAATATCAAATCTAACAATAAAGCGGTGGACTCACTATTTACCAATATTGTGGGCAAAATCTGGAATAACCTTCCTATTACACTCACATCTCACTCATCAACATCTCTCTTCAAGAAACGCCTAAAAGAACATCAGCAACTACTCTGGGTCTGTCCCTGTTCAAAACCAGACTGAACCATAGTTCATCCCCCTATTTCTTCTCCTTGCTCTACCGCTATCTTCCCTGCTATGGCCTCTTTGTAACTAAACTCCTCAGAAGTCACCTGTACACTAGCGAGTGCTTTGTTTGTTCTTTCTTTTTTCATCTATTTCATTCATTCTCTTTCTTCTTTCTACCCCATATGTCTCAATAACTCTGAACCCCTGTATTCTCCTACACTTGTGCCAATTCTAAACCTTTCTTTGCCTCTATACTTATTTCTTAAACATAAGTCTCATTTTTTATATCTTTTCTCTATCCAAATATTGTTAATCCTCTCATGTGTAGTAATTCATAGAAATATGCTTTTTAAGTATTGAACTTTTAACTATTGTAGACTTGTTTTATGTATTGTATTTTTAACTACTGTTTTTATGTAAATTTTACTTAACTTTGGAGCTTATCTCCCTGGGTCTCTACTGAAAAAGAACATGTATCCATCTAGACTAGCCCAGTCAACAAATGTAAAATGAAATAAAATAAAAATAAATAAAATTGTTTCCAGGCTGTGACAATGTTGACTCCATAAACTTTTTAAGTACCACTGAAGTTTCCTCATATGCAGTCTTGCATATGGAATTAGAAGAATGCAGGAGGCCAGGAACCCCAAGGCTTGCAGAATTTGTCTTGGAGATAGCAGGGTTTTTGTGGCCACCTGTTTGAAGTAAGTCACCAATTGAATTTGCTTTTCTGGCATAAGGTAAGTCATCTGGGCAGTTGTATTCAAGCTTGCACCCAGGAATGTAATTTTTTGAGAGGGTACCAGTTGTGATTTCTTTTTGTTTATGGTGTACCCTAGACAAGTTAGAACCCTTTTTACAAACGCCAGATGCTTTAGAAGAATGTCCTTGTTTTCTGCCTGAATTAGACAATCGTCCAGGTATGGATACATTTGAATATTTCTTTGCCTGCAAAATGCAATTACTGGAGCCAGGCACTTTGTGAAGACCCTGGGTGCAGTAGATAAGCCAAAGGGCAGTGCAGAGAACTGGTAATGCAAGTAACCTGCTTTGAAGCGGAGGTATCTTCTGCAAGATTCCCTGACTGGGATATGCAGGTAAGCCTCTTTTAAGTCTAGAGTTACCAATCAGGCATCTTTGCCTAGCATAGGTAGTAACTGTTGAAGAGTCAGCATCTTGAATTTTGGAATGTCCAGAAATGTTTTTAGAGTGGATAAGTCCGGAATTAGACGCCATGATTTGTCTTTTCTGGGTACCAGGAAAAGTCTTGAATAGAAGCCTTGTCCCTTTTCCGCTTCCGGTACTGGTGGAATAGCCCCCATATTCATGAGGGACAGAACTTGTTTCTGGGCCTCTGCCCACTGATTTGGGGGCAGATCTGGCCATCCGTTTGGGATTGGCAATGTTTGGAAATGAAATCTATATCCCTGGGATACTATATTTAAAACCCATTTGTCCTGGGTAATAATTTGCCAGTTTTGTGCATGAAGTGCCAGTTTTCCCCCCAAAGGGGTGGCTAAAAGGTAAATGCTTGGTGATTGTAGAGGGAAGTCATTGAGACTGTTTACCATAGGGAGGTGCCTTGTTGTTTCCAGATTTGGAGGTGAGGCACCCCATTGTTTTGTTCTAAAAGTTCCTTGTGACTGAAACCTGGAGCCTTTGGAATGTCTGGATTTGACTTGAGCGGCTCTCGAAGGGACTGGAAAGGACCAGTTCTTAGTAGGCCAGTGCCTACTAAATCTTGGAGGTTGCACTTGTAAGAAATCTTTCACAGTTTGCATAGATTTAGCTTTATCTTCCATCTTTTTTAACACTTCTTCAGCCTTATTTCCAAAGAGATGGTTCCTGTTATAAAGGAGCATCCAACAATTTTGCTTTAACATGGTCAGGCAAAGTTTGATCTTTGAGCCAAGCATGCCTTCTTAGCACAGATCCAGTTACAGCAGCCCTGCAAGAGGCCTCTAAGGAATCAAAACCACATTGCAAAGTATGTTTTCCAACTTGTTCAGCTGAATGTAATAAATCTTGCAAATCTTTATTTTCCACACAGTCAGAGATTAACATCATTTTCTGTTTAGGTAGTCCCATGATATGCTGTTGATAATTAAGCATATGAAAATGACAGTTTAAAGCCCTGATTGCCAAGGTTGCAGACGTGTAAACCTTCTTACCCCATCTATCCAGCGCCCTGGAATCTCTATCAGAAGGGGTAGATTTTTAGCAGTAGAGGCCTTAATGCCCTTGGGACCCTGAGAAATGGTTTCTGGATCAGCAGTAGGATTTTTGAAAAGGAATTTGTGGGAGTCAGGAACCCTGTAGTATCGGTCTGGCTTACTAGGAGCTGGAGGCAGAGAATCAGGAGTCATACTAGATTCTGAAAAAACATCATTAACAATGTCTAGAACAGGAGGTATAGCTAAAGGCCTATGCTGAGGAAGAAGAAAATCCCTAAGTCTCTTTTTAGATTCAGAGAAATCCTGACTTTCCCAGTGGAAATGTTCCCTTAAGGTATATAAAGTTTCTCCAAAGGAGAAATCCTCAGGGGGAGAAGCAGAAGGAATGGAATCTTCTGTGTCAGAGTCCTCATAAGTAGGTATAGATAAATCCTGTTCAGAAGAAGAATCAGAAGAAATAGAATCCTGATCAGAAGATTCATAATCAATGTCTTGCCTAGGCCTCTAAGCAGGAGGGGGTTGGCTACCCCTGATCATGGTAATTAAATCTTTAGCCATTTTGATCATTTGCTTTTTAGGCATAGCGGCCTGCACACATGGCCCAAGTGTAATTTTTTTAGACACAGAAGTAGATTTTGGCCTTAGTTTTGAAGATGGCGTCGGTTTAATATACAAATCTGTAGGCCTGAAAACACCCTCAGAAGCCGGTGCCTGCACAGTGGCTCCGGACCCATCTAAGGTAGAGACATCCGCAGGTTCAAGACTTACAGCATCTCGCGGCATACCGGATTCCAAATGGGTCTCAGTAGAGGCCTGCGAATCAAAAGTAGCGGGCATCAGGGGCTGCGAAAGCACCTCACCGAGTACTGGCGAACTAGCGATTGGCTTAGGAGGAGCGTCGTCATCAGTTTTGGACCTCGATGGCCTATCTCTGTCTTTTTCTTTGCATTTTTTAGGTATTCCGGTAGTCGGATTGCTAACCGACGTCATTTCTGGATAGTTAAATCACGAGCCAAAATATTTAGAAGCAAATATGTACCGTCGTTTAATAGTGCGTTGATTAAATCTAGCACAAAACTGACAACAAGGTACGTTATGATCAGGGCCTAGGCAAGGAATACAGTACAAATGAAAATCCTTATGAGGTATTTGCTTCCCACAAGTAATGCAATTATTAACTTTTACTGACATCTGTAAGGAGCAAGGAAAAAGTTTCCTCAATGGGGTACTTACCTTTTAGTTGAAGACTTCCGTTCTGAAACTCGAAAATGAAAATTTCAGGTGTCGGCCGACCGGCACTTGCGAACTGCTTCTGCTTTGGGCACCGTGCGGCAAGAAAGGCTGATGCAATGGCGTCGGCTGCATGCTTTATACCCCTGACAACTTGACGTTATGGAAGACGGGGCAGTAACCAACGCAGGACCCAAGACTTTGTTAATCAGGCCGACTGAGGGCAACTTGCCAGCAGATTACCCAAATGTAATGACTGCAACAGTGAAACACGAAGAACATCCACTCTTCCTTGGCATTATTGAAATTGTGTAAGGCCTTTCTCAAAGCTACTTTTTTTACCAATTAAAGATCCTACTGCTCCATAGGATTTAACAGTGCTTCTTCAGGGTTTAACCCAGCCCCCTTTTGAGCCTTCTGCCAAGGTGGACTTAAAGTTGTTGTCATAGAAAACAATTTTTCTTGTTGCAGTTACATCGGTCAGATAAGTATCAGAACTCCAGGCGCACTCTTCCCAGCCTCTGTATTGGTTTTTTCATAAGGATAGCGTTTCACTTCAGACTAACCCATCCTTTCTGTCTAAGGTGGCATTGGAAGAGGCTATCAGTCAGTTCATCAATTTACCTGTTTTCTTTCCAAAATTTTTCCAACAAAGGGAAAAGAAAGGGGAAAGAAAGTACAGGTGTGTCAAATCCATGAACGTAGATGTCCCTCTCTACACTGTTGCAGTATTCTAAATAGAAGGGATGTCCCACCCAGGGCAGCCTGATGCTCTGCCAGTATGAGAAAATCCTAAAAAAATCTTGTATGCACCGTATGTCACATTTATGCTCCTCGAACAGAACATAGGGCATAAAAGGGACATACAGACGCAATTACCTAAAACTGACAGCCACATCACCACAACAGTCAGGAAATCCTTCTATGTGACACACCTCATCCCTAAGGGCTTTTCATCCAGAAAAAAGAAGGTCATTGTCTAACTGTACTCATCCCTCATTAGACCCATTATAGAATACAATGCCCCGTTTGGTATGTACCTCTCAAGGCATCTGCAACAACTGGAAAGACCACAGAAATACCTCACTAAAAGAATCACAGGGCTAAAGCAGATGCCCTATGCTGATCATCTAAAAAAAACTCCAGCTATACTCAAAGGCGATCTCTGCTTAACATACAAGACCATGTCCAACCTAGAGCTGTTGGACATGCTACACTTAAAAAAATCCCAATCTCTCAGAGCCACATGCTCCAGGTATCTAAACCTTGTCATCACAATGAACAAAACATGCTGGAGGGATAGGTTCCTCACCCAGAGACTCCTCAGACTCTGGAATAGACTGCCCATACATGTCAAGCAGAGCACCTCTTTGGCCCTCCTCAAATGGAACCTTGACAATTCGATGGGAGATAGGAAATTCACCCCAGGGATCATGTCTGTCGCCCTGCTAGACAGGGGTCCAGGGAAGTAAACATTGTGGGAAGAAATAGCAAGGGAGTTGTTATGGATAGGCTTGTATAGGCCCAAGGGCTGATAGCCTAGTACTAACCTATGAACCTATAAGCCTGGCCATGCGATCCAACCGAATTGTGTCCCTATGTATCATGGGTGTTTATTAGGAAGATTTATGTTGCTTAGAAAGTTACTAGAGGTTTTGTGTGTGTGTGTGTGTGGGGGTATGTTAGTTAGGGCAGTACTGTCTGCCTCTGTCTATCAGAGACATGGGGGGGACAGACCCAGAATGAGGTTCCAATTTCCCATCCAATGGTCAAGGTTACCCTTAAACAGGATTAGGGATGAACTCTGTTTCACATGGATGGGGAGCATGTTGCATAGCATGGGGATCCTCTCTGAAACATATCTGACTTGCCAATAGGTCTTATTTATGTCACAAGCAAAATTTAAATCCTTGAATCAAGTGGTTCTCATACTGTTAATTTTGCAGATGTGCAAAAGGTCCATCAGACCTGGATCTGAGGATGTCTTGTATGCCAGGCATAGACCGCATCTCAATAAACTATAAGAGACAGAGTATAGAGACAGGGATTTATGGTGAACCCTATAGGACTATGTGTTTATACCCTAGATTCTCTTAGTAAGGAACCTTTGTGGGTGTTCCAACTGTTGCATATGATTGGTCAAGGGGACATTATACTCAATGATGGGTCTTATAATGGCCCAATAAAGTGGCACTAAGACTTTATTGGACCTGGATGCCATGCCCTTACTCATATGCTGGGTGACTAAGAATGACTGACTACCTTGGCCAAGTGCTGTTCAAATGCCAGATTACCATATACACGTGTTCCCAGATTCCTAACTACTGGGTCAGCTCTTAGGGGTGTCTTATAAATGGAGTAATTAGCCTAGGGTCAGTTTTGCCCAAAGGCACTATAATGCATATCTTGGCATTGAGTTTTAGTCTGTGACTTTGGCACTAGTCATTTGCCTGTATTAGACTCTCTTGTAAGATGTTTGTGTCAAAGGGGGAATCTATGATAGCTCCGAATTTGCAGTCATTTGTGAACTTGGTCAGCCAAAGGCTCTTGACATTAACCTTTACCTCCATGAAGTAGATGCCAAATAAGAGTGGTTCCAGCACAGAGCCCTGAGACACCCCACTGGTGACCTGCCTCTTAGTGGCTATGGTATCACCAATCCTGACTTCCTTGTCCTGCCTGTTAGCTAGCTGGCAATCCAGGGAGTCATTTAGGGGTTTATGCCCAGTTTGGTAAGTCTGTCAACTATACCCGAGAGGGATATTATATTGAATGCCACACACAGGTCCAGGTAGGCAGTATACACTATTAATCCTCATTCATTGACTGACCTGCTCAAAGAAGTCCACCAGGTTTAGTAAGCATGATCTTCCCTTGACAAAGTCAAAGTGGGTTTGGTCTAGTGTCTGAAGGTTGCTTTTGTCTTTGTTGATCATTCCATAATAATTAATTCTGTGGTTTTACATTATTAGACTAATAGGCCTTTAGCTTACATGGTCAATGGACGGCTCACCCTTGTGAAGCGGGATAACCACTGTAGTCCTGCATTCTCATGATACAAAGCCTGTTTTGAGGCCATAGTTGAAAAGTGACTCAAGTGGTCCTAACAGGTTATGTTTCTAGCTATTTAGTAGGCATCCCAGGATATTGTCAGGGTCCGCTGAGGCTGTGTTTCTGGTCTTAGTGAGTGCCACCAGGACCTGCTCCCTGTTAATAGTTAGAGGGATTATGCTAGTAGGTATTTCATGAAGGGGGGAGGGGGGGTGTAGTTTGAGCTGAAGTTGTCAGCCAGTAGATTAGCTGTGTTGCTCTGCTCAGTGAAGGTGGAACCACTGATCACCAGTTTGGTACACTTATATGTGCTGCCTTTTAGGTTTTGGACAAAGCTCTAGAACTCCTTGTGGTTATTTTTAGCCTGTGAGGCTATCCTCCCCTCATAACTGGCCATTGGACTTAGTTCTCTTAGCTTCCTGTTTAGTTTATTTAGAGATTTCCTAACATTATGGGAGTTTCTCTTCCTGAGATTAGCCATGACCAATTTGTTTTTGTGATATACCCTATTAAGGTTAGTATTCCACCATTGTGGTTTGTTTTGGGCTTACTTCTAGTAGGAGCAACAGCTTTTATACAGCCATTTACATGGTTATACAGGGTCTCTGTAAACATTTATGCATAGGTTTTTATGAACTTGGGGTTGGGATGGTGCACTGAATTTTGATAAATTATAGCTAATATGGTGTAGTTTGCTTTAGAATAGTTCCTAAATGTTACAGGGTTTGCTGGGGTTACAAAGTTGATTTTTATTTGTTATCCAATCTCATTAGTGAGGAAATGGCATTGTGAGGGGATGGGGAGCACTCTCCCATTTTGGTGAGTATGTCTGCATATCTGGTGGGTGTATGCATTACCTAGTCATGGGAATTTGTGTAAATAAATCCAAGAATCTTTGCGTCTGTGAGTATAAGGCAGTGTATATTTCCTATTCTATAGAGGGGTGGTTAAAGTCTCTCATGAATGGGGTATTTGGTTTAATGGTGAGTGTCTCCAGTAGGTCAAGGTATGAGCTATGGGATTCTAGGGACATAGAGGATGACCAATAGCTTGCTATGATATGGAATGGGGCCCTCTCTATGGTGATTTGCGCATGGATAAATTCTAGAGCATCATCCTGTTTAACAAATGTAGAGTTAATACTTGCTGCTAATACAGACTGAGACTCCCCCACCTTTTGTCCCTGATTGAGCTGATGATCTAAATGTGTGGAAGGCACAGACGCTCAACACTTCTGTAGTACCTTTTGCAGATTTAAACCATGTCTTGGTAATGGCCCAGATGTCTATATTCTCCAGAGTGTGGACAGGATGTAGGGTGTGGAGTCTCTTGTTTGCTGTGTTGGTAGGTTTTCCAAAAAGTCTCTAAGGGGTGAATAAACTTTTCACCAATATTCTGAAACCTAAGGGAGACAGGTACAGACCATCATTTGCAGAGAAACTTGGTGTTAACCATATCCTCCCATGCTGAGAAATACTGACTCCTCATGGAAAAATACCAGAAACTAAGCCAATTATTACAGTCAATAATATTTTGTTCATACTATGCCATCATCCTTGGAGGAAACAGAATGCTGTTCAATGCAAGGCACATACCTGACTGAGACACATATTCAGAGAGGTCAACAATCCCTATCTTCATATAGTCCAGGGGAGAACATCTAAGGATACCACCCACATGGACTATGATAGACTCATACTGGTTCTTGTGGTGTGGTGACTTGAGTGCATTTGTAACTTAGCGGATCCTGGCTCCAGATAAGTAACTTATCATTATCTTCTCTTTGTTCGGACTAGTGAGTGGGGCATTCATATGTTGGACAAAGGATTCCCCTATGACAAAGGTAATGTGTTGGCTTGCCTTGTGTACTTTGTTCTTGGAGATCCACTGGATGTAGGCACATGTGTGGTGTTTGGTGTTGCTTTTGGTGAGTGCTTTACAGATTGCTGAGGATATGGATTATTGTTTATTGGCTTAGGTTGTCTCTGAGGTTTGGGAAGATTTTTTTTTAGAGCCTCAGCATTGGTCGGTCTGTTTGTGTGATAGAAGTAGTGTGTATGTTCTTGTCAACTGTGCTTGCATGCATTACAATATATTATAGTATTTATGGAAAGACTATGAATGCACTAACTATTACCACTGCAAAGAATACTTATTGATAACATTGTGATTTGTACAGTTTTAATACTTTTTATTTTTCACAGACTATTTACATTTGTTTATCCTATGCTGTTTAAGCTAATTTTTCAGAAAATGCTCTGGAATGCAAGATATGTGACATTTCACACAACATAGGTGCTAATGAGCTACGGTCTTCACCACAGATGAATCATTTCTTAGAAGACCCTCAGTGTCAACTTCCACATTTGAGGGTCTTTCCTGGTCCTTAGCTTGTCTGCAACAGAATGTAAGCAGCTTGGAGGGACAGATTTAACTGAGTTGCTAGATCCCTGGCTACCACAGCAAGTCTGTAAAAGAAAGTAGGACCTCATTCCCCTCTGTTTCTTAATGTGCCATGTCAATGTGGTGTCATCTGTGATTACTTATGTGTTTTAACTTATCTTCCTTATTCTAGACGCCTGTACTTTCACTCCATTTGACACAGCACCTGGAAAGTCTGATGCATCTGTGATAACAGACTTAGCAGGGACTGGAAGGAAGAAAGGAAGACCTGGTTTGAGAGACAAATGATTCATCCACCAGAGTAACTCCTTTAACACAAACACCCACTGGAATCTAAAATGAAAGGGTAGCCATTGATGATGGGTGTAAACTGATTTGTCGAACCATTAAATCTTTCTCATAAGAAGTCTACAAAAAGGTACTGAGAGAAAGGAGGCCATGAAACACAGAATTCTGACATATTGCCTGGCAGATAGTTAAGTTTGGTTGGGAAATATCAGCATTGCACTTTGTCTTATTAAAAAATACCATCATGAGTGTTGTATTTGTGGGAAAGAATGACAGAATATTTCTATTTGATCATTAGAAATCATAAGCAGAGGAAAAGGTTTGTAAGCATATCAAGCAATTCTAGACGATTTAGGGAGGAATGTATAAAAATCTGACAACAGTCTAGGTATGGAAAATGTGATGAAGAATGCTGGAGGATACCCTTAAAATGGAGGAAAGAAATCAAAATAACTCACAATACTCAAGAGTCTGAAGCTATATGAAGCTAAAGAGGACATGCGGGCCTAGACTGTGGAATATATTTAAAGGACTGCCAGGCTGGGGAGAGGGAAACTATTGAGGAGGCAAACAGTCCTATTTGCTTTAAACAGGAGCCTGAGTTGGAGGAAAAGTTTCAGTTAAATCTTTGAAAGGAGGGTTAAAAAATCTGTAACCACCTGGATACTTACTAAGTTTCCCTTTTCATCAAACCATTCAGGAACTTCCAGACAGGAAGTACCAAATAACATTTTTTTTTTATCTAGTGGAACATTCAGAATATAATTTTTGACATCCTCTTGTAAGTACTGGGAATGTATCCAGGCAAATTTTCACTCACGAAACCAGTGATAGCTGTTTTGGACACATCATCAGCAGTGTAATAACACATTTTAAAGTTTAGTAATTGGAGACACAGAAGATAGTATAACATTCAGAAATGTTATAGCATCTCACAGAGAAAGCTCAGCAATAAGTTTCCTCATATTTTCAAAGGAAGCCAGCAGAAACTTAGACACAAGAACATGACAATTACTATTCTGAAGGCCAACATGGAGGAAGTATACTTTCTTCCCAAACATATCAAAAGATCTTCCCAGTTTGTTAACCTTCCAAATTAAGTTTGGCAGATACTGACCTTGATAAATAAATTACTGCAGGATCTGACCTGTGGCTAGCCAAAATAAATTTGTTTGTCTGGAGCAGCACCTTACTCAATGTCTGTATTTCCTGTAGCAGGGGACTGGTTGTCAAACAAGTGAGGACAGGCAAAAAAAGCATCTTTTAAAACTGATCACACAGGAGGAACAGATACAGGCTAAGAAAATAAATGAGAAAAGAAGCAATTCCTTCATTCTGGCCATAGAATCAGAAAAGACATGTCTTCAAAATGGAAATATGAAGAAAAACCTTTCACAAAGCCAGATTCCCCACACTGAGGAACGTTGAAAAACACAGTCCCAGTCTAAATCCTATTCCTAATGCTGGGAATCAGTATCTGAGAGTGGAAAATATTCCCTTGTAAAAGGACAGCATTAAAACTCCTAAAAGTGGTTTAGCACAGAAGTATCTGCCGGTTCTTTCCCTGGTGGTGGCAAGGGTGGTACCTCATTAAACAAAAACATAGCTTTGAGCTGCAGAGAGCGTGTCTGCCTCCCAGTCCTTAGTGACTTCACAAGAAGCTATACCAGAGAAAAAGATGAGTGGTCCAAGGAGCAACTAATGGCCACTGTGGAGTCACCCATCAAGGCTAAGACAAAGAGGAAGACGGAGCAAATGCCAATTGCTCCCGGATTGCTTTTTTCTCCTTGGAGATTGTAGGGGGAGGATTAAAATATTTACCACGACTCAGGTCCATATCTTAACCATGAAAGGATTTTCACAGGCAGATACAATTAACTGTTTGTGGCTGAGCTATTTGAAAACTGCAACACTTCAATAAATTGCAAAGGTATTAACTGGCAATCACCAAATACACTAATCCCAGCCCACCACAAGACAGTTATGTGGAAACAGGACACTTTTTTTGCACACACAGAAAGAGTTTAACACAGAAAATCCTCAGGGAATTCCAGACTGCATGTCAGCAGCATAATGTGACATAAAAGTGGTTGGCACAGCTTGGAAGTGTTGATAAGGAAAAGTGACAAGAAAAAAAAAATATTTTGATGTAAAATATTTTAACAACAACCCTCAAGAACAAAAGTTTAAGTCACTATCAGTAAATTTTGAAATACTTATTTTCACAGGATTCTTTTCAGAGAACCACGGCTAAGGTCCTGACAGAAATATTCTGTGATAACCACAAAACATCAGAGAAAAAAATTTTCCTAAGATTTTTGAATAAAAATAATTTCTTTTCATAGCTATTGATGTGGGATGTAGTCCCCTATGAGTATTTATCTGCCCAGTTATGAAGGAGTGGTAGTCAATGCTCAGTCCCCCAAAGCCCACAGAGGAGCACATTCTTCTGTGGCAAGAATGTTTGAAGTTTTGGCTCCCCAGCCACTAATTTGCTCCTGCTACTCTCATGGAGGGCACTGGCTAGGGCACATGAAAGGTGCCCTGAATTTTTGAAAATTTAACAGCTGGTTAATTAGTAACTTGGGAGTTTGATGGTGAAGTACGGGAGATGGGCTTGCCTCTCCTGTAGAAGTGTAAGGATGCCAGGTGGTGCTCCTGTGGAAAATTAGTAGATACCAGAGTGGGCTGGGGAGTTGGAGGGAGAGGGGCAGGAGGACAGAAAGAGAGAGATGCGACTGCCATATGGGCTTGAGGTGGGGACATGCCCAATCACTCCTCATTATCCACCCAGCGGCAACTTCTATAGTGCTGGTACCTCTAGCAAGATTTTACATGAGGGTACTGCAGTACTGTGGTCAATAGGGCATCAACCTCTGACTGCACCAATTTGAACCACAAGCATTTGGAAAAAAAAAACAACCTGGTGGATTCTCACAGTAGTAGTTTCTCAGGGCCACCCTTTTATTCCTTTTCCACCCAAGGACACAGTGACTGTGGATGCCTCCCCCATTTAGGATGAGGGAGCATTACTTGGGAAGGATAGTCCAAGACACATGGTGTCAGTAAGAGGTCAGTCTTCACATTAATGTCCTTAAAATGAGAGCAGTCCTATTAGCGTTGCAGGCATTTCAATATATACACCCTCTAGGGATGATTACTATTCAGATCGACAATGTGTTGGTGGTCTGGTACAGCAAAAGACTGAGGGGAACCTAATACTACCCCTTATATCAAGAGGCAATGAGTGTAGCAGTTGGCGATCTCTTCCCAGCACTTTCTGTTGGAAGTGTATATTCCAGGGAAGCCCAACAGTACTGGCAGATTGAGCAGATCTATTTTACTCCCTTATGAGTGGTCTCAATCCAGTAGTGGCGGAAATATATTGCCAGTGGGGCTGACCGTGCTGCAGCCTGTTCTTTTCTCCCCTCAGTTCCAAGTACTTTGCCCTGAACCCCCCAAGAAGGAGTCAGTCTCTCTGATTCACAACCCCCCCATTTCCACGTTTCTTCAGAAAGCACTTTAGAAAAAGGCCAAGATAATCCTAATTATGCCATTCTGACTTCGACAAGTGTGGTTTCCCCTTCCATTGGCCTTGCCTAGTTCACCCTCCCTACGCGTTAGGTCCTTTTCAGGACCTTCTATCTTAACCATCTGGGATACCTCACCTAGATGTCCACACCTTCAAACTGACTGCATGGTTTCTCTGCATCTAGTGATGGCTAGGCAGTCCAGGCCTTCTTCAGTGGTGTGTCATATCCTTACATCATCCATAAAGATTTACAAGAGTAAATAGAAAAGATTGTCCATCTGGGCTCTGCAGAGTAAGCTAGATCTGTTTCAGCACCTGTTTAATCTTTTCTTGACTTCTTTGCTTCCATTTTCAATAATGGAGCTAGTTATTCTACAATTAAGGTTCAACTTGCTGCCATCTCTAATTTTTCACTTAGATGAAAAAGTACAGTTGTGTACACTTACCATAAATGTAGATGTTCGAGTGTATTCACTGTTGCAGTCATTACATTTGGGTAATCTGCTGGCAGGTTGCCCTCAGTCGGCCTGATTAACAAAGTCTTGGGTCCTGCGTCAGTTGTTGTCCCTTCTTCCATGACGTCAGGTCATCAGGGGTATAAAACATGCAGCCGACGCCATTATACCAGTTTTTCTTGCCACAGATGTCAGATGCCCCCAAATGGGGAGCAAAACACACACACACACACACACATATATATATATATATATATATATATATAATTTAAAACACAAAAAATATACCTCCAAACAAAAGCAAGTACACCAAAAAGGCTTTTAAGCATAGTAAAAGAAAGGAGAGGTATAGTAAGAGAAAAACAGGGGGCTGGAGGGTGCGTAATCAGGACTGCAACAGTGAATACACTCGAACATCTACATTTATGGTAAGTGTACACAACTGTACTATGTTCTTCGTGTTCCACTGTTGCAGTCATTACATTTGGGTAGAATCCCAAAGCTATGGTTGGGAGGAGGGATTTATACAGCATTAGGAGCAGCTATAAGGCCCTGCAGGACAGCAGTGGCAAAGCCAGCTCTGGATTTAAAGAAGAGAGGTAAATGATAATGTTTGGGTAACGTATGGCAGCTTCTAGAATGTCTCTGGTAGGAACCCCTCTGAGAAAGGCTGCAGAAGTAGATGCAGCCCTGGTGGAATGAGATCTGATCCCATTGGGGATAGGTTTACCATGGTGCATATAGCAGAAACGAATACAATGGTGTATCCATTTGGAAATGGTCTGCTTTGAAATAGCCTTTCCCTCTGTCCCTACAGCAAATGCCACCAATAGTTGTTCAGATTTTCTTAGAGATTTTGTCCTGTTTAAGTAGAATCTAAGTTGTTTGTGTACATCCAATGAATGCAGAATCCGCTCATCCTTGTTCTGTGGATTGGGAAAGAAAGTTGGCAGATGAATGGTCTGATTAAGAGCCACACTAGATACCACCTTAGGCATCAAAGATGGATTGGTCCTGAGAGCCACCCTGTCCAGATGAAAAATAATGAAAGGCTCCACTGCCATAACAGCCTGTAATTTTGAAATCCTTCTAGCTGAAGTGACTGCTAAAAGGAAGGCTGTTTTCTAGGAGAGAAATTTTAGGTCCGCAGTAGCAGCTGGCTCAAAAGGAGGGACAGTGAGTTTTTCCAAAACAAAACTGAGGTCCCATGTAGGAGTTGGCGCTCTCCTGGGAGGTCTTAAATTTTTGGCCCCTCTGTGATACTGCTTTAGCAGAGGATGAGAGAAGAGGGGAGGTTCTGTGTTGTAATGAGCTGAAATGGCTGCAGCATGGATTTTTTGGAAGAAAAAGATAGGCCCTTGTGCAGCATCTCAGTTAAATATTGCAGAATCTGAGGAATATTGGGCATTGCTGTGCTTATTCCTTGTGATTGGTTCTAGGCACAAAATCTTTTCCATTTGTCAGCATAAGATTTTCTAGTACTAGACCTTCTAGCCTCCAAAATGACATCCATTAAAGGTTTGCTGAGGGATGCCAAGGGTGAAATTAGTAAGATTCAAAGTTTGTAGCTGAGTGTGCAGAATTTGGTAGTTCTGCTGAGACAGTAGGTAAGGTGTCTGAGGCAGGTGCCACGGAAGAAGGTGTGACACATTGCGCAGGAGTGGGTACCAGTGTTGGCGAGGCCAGTCTGGAGCAATCAGAATCATTTTTGGTTTGTTCTGTCTGACTTTTAGTAGAACTTTGGAGAGCAGAGGCAGAGGGGGAAAAGCATAGGTTTTTCCAGCTGAATGATAGAGCATCCACTTTCCAAGCTTTTTTGTGATGAATTCTTGTGCAGAATTTGTCCAACTGATAGTTCTGGGGTGAGGCAAAAAGATCTATGTCTGGGCTCCCCCATTTGTGAGTCAACATGCTGAAACTTGTGGTTCCAGCTTCCATTCGTGTGGGTCCATAAGATCTCTATTTAGTTAGTCTGCCAGAGTATTTAGCTTTCCTGGCAGGAACTGAGCTTGTGGTTGTATTTGGTAGGTCGAGGCCGTGTTCCACAATGCCATGGCTAGTCTGCGAAGGGGGTAGGAATGTGTACCCCCTGCTTGTTTATGTACCACATAACTGTGGTGTTGTCTGTCTTTATCATTATTTGTCCTGGATGAAGGTAGTCCTTGAAGGCTGTCAGTGCATTCTGTACAGCTAGCATCTCTTTCTGATTGATATGTCGGTGCATTTGATTTGGGCTCCATTTGCCCTGAATGCACTTTCCTGCCAGATGAGCCCCCCAAGCATAGTCTGATGTGTCTGTAGTTAGGGTTTGGACGGCAGGGGTTGGAGTGAATGGCATTCCCTTGTTTTGGTGGCAGGCATCTGCCCACCATAGGAACTCTAGTTGCAGGCAAGGTACTCAAACTAGATGAGGCTGTTTCCTACTTTAATACTAAATTCCTAGAAATCCTAGATCTCCACGCCCCCCTGCGCTCTTCCCGAGTTAGGAGCAAACCAGCCCCATGGCTCACAAAACAAACCAAGGAAAAAATATTCCTTAGGAACAGAATATGGGCCAAATGGAGAGCCACTAAGAGCTCTACAGACCAGCTACTATATAAACAACTAAGAAATGTAACTAAAAAAGGCATTATCCTAGACAAAAAAAACTTTTATCACCACCTTCAACAATCTCACCCAAAAAACCCTCAAAAGTTCTGGTCAGGCATTAATAAACTTCTCCAACCAGGACATACCAAAACTCCAACCCCATCTTCTATTCCCAACAATAATCCTCTACTAATAGCTGATGCCTTCAACAATTACTTCACAGAAACTATTATAACTCTTGCAAAGACACTACCTCCCACACCCCCCAACCCTTTCCAAACACTAGCAGCCCAGTGCCCTCCTTCCATATACAACCCGTACCAACATCCTATATCTACAAACTTCTTCAAAAGATCAAACCCTGTACCCCTTCTGCAGACCACTTACCACCTGAATACCTCCAAATAGCAGCCAAAGTCATTGCATACCCAATATCCATCCTTATTAACAGAACAATCACTGAAAGTAACATCCCATCCATATGGAAAGTCTCTCACATTATCCCATTCCATAAAGGAGGCAAATCCACTGATATCTCTAATTCCCGACCAATTGCTCTACTCTCCCCACTGGCCAAAATAATGGAAAAATGTATTCACCACCAACTACTTCAACATCTGCTCCAAAATAATCTACTGGCCAACTGCCAGCATGGCTTCAGATCCTTTCATAGCACAGCTACCGCCTTGCTAACCTTCACTGACTGTATAAACAGGAATCGAAATAACAACTCCCTATCTTCTGTACTATTCATTGACCTGTCAAAAGCCTTTGATATGGTTAACCACAACTTACTAATCAGTGAGCTAAAAGCCCAATCTCTTGACCCACAAGCAATACGTTGGTTTACATCCTATCTAGAAAATAGACAACAAGCAGTACTCTGGGACAACAATCTCTCCTCACCTATTACCGTAAACATTGGAGTCTCTCAAGGCTCTATTCTAGGCCCTCTTTTATTCTCCATTTTTACTAATAATCTCAACACTATTTTTCATAAAGCCATCTGCATACAATACGCCGATGACTCATCTTTAATCTGTACAGCTAAGTCATCAACCTCTCTTCAGACCTTGACTCAAACAGTATTTAATACTGTAGAAACATGGTTTACCCACCATTGCCTCCTCCTAAATCCAAAAAACAGAAAACAAATTACTGCTTTTCTCTCCCACCCAAAAATCACCAGAAATCAACTTTACAATTACCTCTAACGATGGAACTACTATTACCCCAGATACTAACACACGTCTCCTGGGCATAACCATAGATAATAAACTCAGCTACGACGACCATATCAATAACACCATCCAAACTGTTAATAAAAAACTAGGCTCCCTGTACATAACCACAGATAATAAACTCAGCTACGACGACCATATCAATAACACCATCCAAACTGTTAATAAAAAGCTAGGCTCCCTGTATACACTCAGACCCTACCTCACACCACTAGCGAGAACCTCTGTTGCCCAAACTCACCTCATTTCTACCCTTTTCTATGCTTCTGCTATATACACCAACCTATCAAAATACAACATAAACAAACTGGAAACTAGCTATAACAACATAGCCAGATTTGACACAGGGAACCCTTTCAGAACCCACCACTGCTACAACCTCAAACAACTAGGATGGTCAGAGCTACAAAACCAACTACTGTATAATCAACTTGTGATCACACAAAAAATTCATCACCCAAATAACACCCCAATCCTCACTAACCTGATCACCCCATATAAAAATCTTTCAACACTTTGCTCTGCAAACAAGCTACTAATTTCTAATATCAAATCTAACAATAAAGCGGTGGACTCACTATTTACCAATATTGTGGGCAAAATCTGGAATAACCTTCCTATTACACTCACATCTCACTCATCAACATCTCTCTTCAAGAAACGCCTAAAAGAACATCAGCAACTACTCTGGCTCTGTCCCTGTTCAAAACCAGACTGAACCATAGTTCATCCCCCTATTTCTTCTCCTTGCTCTACCGCTATCTTCCCTGCTATGACCTCTTTGTAACTAAACTCCTCAGAAGTCACCTGTACACTAGCGAGTGCTTTGTTTGTTCTTTCTTTTTTCATCTATTTCCTTCATTCTCTTTCTTCTTTCCACCCCATATGTCTCAATAACTCTGAACCCTTGTATTCTCCTACACTTGTGACAATTCTAAACCTTTCTTTGCCTCTATACTTATTTCTTAAACATAAGTCTCATTTTTTATATCTTTTCTCTATCCAAATATTGTTAATCCTCTCATGTGTAGTAATTCATAGAAATATGCTTTTTAAGTATTGAACTTTTAACTATTGTAGACTTGTTTTATGCATTGTATTTTTAACTACTGCTTTTATGTAAATTTTACTTAACTTTGGAGCTTATCTCCCTGGGTCTCTACTGAAAAAGAACATGTATCCATCTAGACTAGCCCAGTCAACAAATGTAAAATGAAATAAAATAAAAATAAATAAAATTGTTTCCAGGCTGTGACAATGTTGACTCCATAAACTTTTTAAGTACCACTGAAGTTTCCTCATATGCAGTCTTGCATATGGAATTAGAAGAATGCAGGAGGCCAGGAACCCCAAGGCTTGCAGAATTTGTCTTGCAGATAGCAGGGTTTTTGTGGCCACCTGTTTGAAGTAAGTCACCAATTGAATTTGCTTTTCTGGCATAAGGTAAGTCATCTGGGCAGTTGTATTCAAGCTTGCACCCAGGAATGTAATTTTTTGAGAGGGTACCAGTTGTGATTTATTTTTGTTTATGGTGTACCCTAGACAAGTTAGAACCCTTTTTACAAACGCCAGATGCTTTAGAAGAATGTCCTTGTTTTCTGCCTGAATTAGACAATCGTCCAGGTATGGATACATTTGAATATTTCTTTGCCTGCAAAATGCAATTACTGGAGCCAGGCACTTTGTGAAGACCCTGGGTGCAGTAGATAAGCCAAAGGGCAGTGCAGAGAACTGGTAATGCAAGTAACCTGCTTTGAAGTGGAGGTATCTTCTGCAAGATTCCCTGACTGGGATATGCAGGTAAGCCTCTTTTAAGTCTAGAGTTACCAATCAGGCATCTTTGCCTAGCATAGGTAGTAACTGTTGAAGAGTCAGCATCTTGAATTTTGGAATGTCCAGAAATGTTTTTAGAGTGGATAAGTCCAGAATTAGACGCCATGATTTGTCTTTTCTGGGTACCAGGAAAAGTCTTGAATAGAAGCCTTGTCCCTTTTCCGCTTCCGGTACTGGTGGAATAGCCCCCATATTCATGAGGGACAGAACTTGTTTCTGGGCCTCTGCCCACTGATTTGGGGGCAGATCTGGCCATCCGTTTGGGATTGGCAATGTTTGGAAATGAAATCTATATCCCTGGGATACTATATTTAAAATCCATTTGTCCTGGGTAATAATTTGCCAGTTTTGTGCATGAAGTGCCAGTTTTCCCCCCAAAGGGGTGGCTAAAAGGTAAATGCTTGGTGATTGTAGAGGGAAGTCATTGAGACTGTTTACCATAGGGAGGTGCCTTGTTGTTTCCAGATTTGGAGGTGGAGGCACCCCATTGTTTTGTTCTAAAAGTTCCTTGTGACTGAAACCTGGAGCCTTTGGAATGTCTGGATTTGACTTGAGCGGCTCTCGAAGGGACTGGAAAGGACAAGTTCTTAGTAGGCCAGTGCCTACTAAATCTTGGAGGTTGCACTTGTAAGAAATCTTTCACAGTTTGCATAGATTTAGCTTTATCTTCCATCTTTTTTAACACTTCTTCAGCCTTATTTCCAAAGAGATGGTTCCTGTTATAAAGGAGCATCCAACAATTTTGCTTTAACATGGTCAGGCAAAGTTTGATCTTTGAGCCAAGCATGCCTTCTTAGCACAGATCCAGTTACAGCAGCCCTGCAAGAGGCCTCTAAGGAATCAAAACCACATTGCAAAGTATGTTTTCCAACTTGTTCAGCTGAATGTAATAAATCTTGCAAATCTTTATTTTCCACACAGTCAGAGATTAACATCATTTTCTGTTTAGGTAGTCCCATGATATGCTGTTGATAATTAAGCATATGAAATTGACAGTTTAAAGCCCTGATTGCCAAGGTTGCAGACGTGTAAACCTTCTTACCCCATCTATCCAGCGCCCTGGAATCTCTATCAGAAGGGGTAGATTTTTAGCAGTAGAGGCCTTAATGCCCTTGGGACCCTGAGAAATGGTTTCTGGATCAGCAGTAGGATTTCTGAAAAGGAATTTGTGGCAGTCAGGAACCCTGTAGTATCGGTCTGGCTTACTAGGAGCTGGAGGCAGAGAATCAGGAGTCATACTAGATTCTGAAAAAACATCATTAACAATGTCTAGAACAGGAGGTATAGCTAAAGGCCTATGCTGAGGAAGAAGAAAATCCCTAAGTCTCTTTTTAGATTCAGAGAAATCCTGACTTTCCCAGTGGAAATGTTCCCTTAAGGTATATAAAGTTTCTCCAAAGGAGAAATCCTCAGGGGGAGAAGCAGAAGGAATGGAATCTTCTGTGTCAGAGTCCTCATAAGTAGGTATAGATAAATCCTGTTCAGAAGAAGAATCAGAAGAAATAGAATCCTGATCAGAAGATTCATAATCAATGTCTTGCCTAGGCCTCTAAGCAGGAGGGGGTTGGCTACCCCTGATCATGGTAATTAAATCTTTAGCCATTTTGATCATTTGCTTTTTAGGCATAGCGGCCTGCACACATGGCCCAAGTGTAATTTATTTAGACACAGAAGTAGATTTTGGCCTTAGTTTTGAAGATGGCGTCGGTTTAATATACAAATCTGTAGGCCTGAAAACACCCTCAGAAGCCGGTGCCTGCACAGTGGCTCCGGACCCATCTAAGGTAGAGACATCTGCAGGTTCAAGACTTACAGCATCTCGCGGCATACCGGATTCCGAATGGGTCTCAGTAGAGGCCTGCGAATCAAAAGTAGCGGGCATCAGGGGCTGCGAAAGCACCTCACCGAGTACTGGCGAACTAGCGATTGGCTTAGGAGGAGCGTCGTCATCAGTTTTGGACCTCGATGGCCTATCTCTGTCTTTTTCTTTGCATTTTTTAGGTATTCCGGTAGTTGGATTGCTAACCGACATCATTTCTGGATAGTTAAATCACGAGCCAAAATATTTAGAAGCAAATATGTACCGTCGTTTAATAGTGCGTTGATTAAATCTAGCACAAAACTGACAACAAGGTACGTTATGATCAGGGCCTAGGCAAGGAATACAGTACAAATGAAAATCCTTATGAGGTATTTGCTTCCCACAAGTAATGCAATTATTAACTTTTACTGACATCTGTAAGGAGCAAGGAAAAAGTTTCCTCAATGGGGTACTTACCTTTTAGTTGAAGACTTCAGTTCAGAAACTCGAAAATGAAAATTTCAGGTGTCGGCCGACCGGCCCTTGCGAACTGCTTCTGCTTTGGGCACCGTGCGGCAAGAAAGGCTGATGCAATGGCGTCGGCTGCATGCTTTATACCCCTGACAACTTGACGTTATGGAAGACGGGGCAGTAACCAACGCAGGACCCAAGACTTTGTTAATCAGGCCGACTGAGGGCAACTTGCCAGCAGATTACCCAAATGTAATGACTGCAACAGTGAAACACGAAGAACATCCACTCTTCCTTGGCATTATTGAAATTGTGTAAGGCCTTTCTCAAAGCTACTTTTTTTACCAATTAAAGATCCTACTGCTCCATAGGATTTAACAGTGCTTCTTCAGGGTTTAACCCAGCCCCCTTTTGAGCCTTCTGCCAAGGTGGACTTAAAGTTGTTGTCATAGAAAACAATTTTTCTTGTTGCAGTTACATCGGTCAGATAAGTATCAGAACTCCAGGCGCACTCTTCCCAGCCTCTGTACTGGTTTTTTCATAAGGATAGCGTGTCACTTCAGACTAACCCATCCTTTCTGTCTAAGGTGGCATTGGAAGCGGCTATCAGTCAGTTCATCAATTTACCTGTTTTCTTTCCAAAATTTTTCCAACAAAGGGAAAAGAAAGGGGAAAGAAAGTACAGGTGTGTCAAATCCATGAACGTAGATGTCCCTCTCTACACTGTTGCAGTATTCTAAATAGAAGGGATGTCCCACCCAGGGCAGCCTGATGTTCTGCCAGTATGAGAAAATCCTAAAAAAATCTTGTATGCACCGTATGTCACATTTATGCTCCTCGAACAGAACATAGGGCATAAAAGGGACATACAGACGCAACTACCTAAAACTGACAGCCACATCACCACAACAGTCAGGAAATCCTTCTATGTGACACACCTCATCCCTAAGGGCTTTTCATCCAGAAAAAAGGAGGTCATTGTCTAACTGTACTCATCCCTCATTAGACCCATTATAGAATACAATGCCCCGTTTGGTATGTACCTCTCAAGGCATCTGCAACAACTGGAAAGACCACAGAAATACCTCACTAAAAGAATCACAGGGCTAAAGCAGATGCCCTATGCTGATCATCTAAAAAAACTCCAGCTATACTCAAAGGCGATCTCTGCTTAACATACAAGACCATGTCCAACCTAGAGCTGTTGGACATGCTACACTTAAAAAAATCCCAATCTCTCAGAGCCACATGCTCCAGGTATCTAAACCTTGTCATCACAATGAACAAAACATGCTGGAGGGATAGGTTCCTGACCCAGAGACTCCTCAGACTCTGGAATAGACTGCCCATACATGTCAAGCAGAGCACCTCTTTGGCCCTCCTCAAATGGAACCTTGACAATTCGATGGGAGATAGGAAATTCACCCCAGGGATCATGTCTGTCGCCCTGCTAGACAGGGGTCCACGGAAGTAAACATTGTGGGAAGAAATAGCAAGGGAGTTGTTATGGATAGGCTTGTATAGGCCCAAGGGCCGATAGCCTAGTACTAACCTATGAACCTATAAGCCTGGCCATGCGATCCAACCAAATTGTGTCCCTATGTATCATGGGTGTTTATTAGGAAGATTTATGTTGCTTAGAAAGTTACTAGAGGTTTTGTGTGTGTGTGTGTGTGTGTGTGTGGGGGTATGTTAGTTAGGGCAGTATTGTCTGCCTCTGTCTATCAGAGACATGGGGGGGACAGACCCAGAATGAGGTTCCAATTTCCCATCCAATGGTCAAGGTTACCCTTAAACAGGATTAGGGATGAACTCTGCTTCACATGGATGGGGAGCATGTTGCATAGCATGGGGATCCTCTCTGAAACATATCTGACTTGCCAATAGGTCTTATTTATGTCACAAGCAAAATTTAAATCCTTGAATCAAGTGGTTCTCATACTGTTAATTTTGCAGATGTGCAAAAGGTCCATCAGACCTGGATCCGAGGATGTCTTGTATGCCAGGCATAGACCGCATCTCAATAAACTATAAGAGACAGAGTATAGAGACAGGGATTTATGGTGAACCCTATAGGACTATGTGTTTATACCCTAGATTCTCTTAGTAAGGAACCTTTGTGGGTGTTCCAACTGTTGCATATGATTGGTCAAGGGGACATTATACTCAATGATGGGTCTTATAATGGCCCAATAAAGTGGCACTAAGACTTTATTGGACCTGGATGCCATGCCCTTACTCATATGCTGGGTGACTAAGAATGACCGACTACCTTGGCCAAGTGCTGTTCAAATGCCAGATTACCATATACACGTGTTCCCAGATTCCTAACTACTGGGTCAGCTCTTAGGGGTGTCTTATAAATGGAGTAATTAGCCTAGGGTCAGTTTTGCCCAAAGGCACTATAATGCATATCTTGGCATTGAGTTTTAGTCTGTGACTTTGGCACTAGTCATTTGCCTGTATTAGACTCTCTTGTAAGATGTTTGTGTCAAAGGGGGAATCTATGATAGCTCCCAATTTGTAGTAATTTGTGAACTTGGTCAGCCAAAGGCTCTTGACATTAACCTTTACCTCCATGAAGTAGATGCCAAATAAGAGTGGTTCCAGCACAGAGCCCTGAGACACCCCACTGGTGACCTGCCTCTTAGTGGCTATGGTATCACCAATCCTGACTTCCTTGTCCTGCCTGTTAGCTAGCTGGCAATCCAGGGAGTCATTTAGGGGTTTATGCCCAGTTTGGTAAGTCTGTCAACTATACCCGAGAGGGATATTATATTGAATGCCACACACAGGTCCAGGTAGGCAGTATACACTATTAATCCTCATTCATTGACTGACCTGCTCAAAGAAGTCCACCAGGTATAGTAAGCATGATCTTCCCTTGACAAAGTCAAACTGGGTTTGGTCTAGTGTCTGAAGGTTGCTTTTGTCTTTGTTGATCATTCCATAATAATTAATTCTGTGGTTTTACATTATTAGACTAATAGGTCTTTAGCTTACATGGTCAGTGGACGGCTCACCCTTGTGAAGCGGGATAACCACTGTAGTCCTGCATTCTCATGATACAAAGCCTGTTTTGAGGCCATAGTTGAAAAGTGACTCAAGTGGTCCTAACAGGTTATGTTTCTAGCTATTTAGTAGGCATCCCAGGATATTGTCAGGGTCCACTGAGGCTGTGTTTCTGGTCTTAGTGAGTGCCACCAGGACCCGCTCCCTGTTAATAGTTGGAGGGATTATGCTAGTAAGTATTTCATGAAGGGGGGAGGGGGGTGTAGTTTGAGCTGAATTTGTCAGCCAGTAGATTAGCTGTGTTGCTCTGCTCAGTGAAGGTGGAACCACTGATCACCAGTTTGGTACACTTATATGTGCTGCCTTTTAGGTTTTGGACAAAGCTCTAGAACTCCTTGTGGTTATTTTTAGCCTGTGAGGCTATCCTCCCCTCATAACTGGCCATTGGATTTAGTTCTCTTAGCTTCCTGTTTAGTTTATTTAGAGATTTCCTAACATTATGGGAGTTTCTCTTCCTGAGATTAGCCATGACCAATTTGTTTTTGTGATATACCCTATTAAGGTTAGTATTCCACCATTGTGGTTTGTTTTGGGCTTACTTCTAGTAGGAGCAACAGCTTTTATACAGCCATTTACATGGTTATACAGGGTCTCTGTAAACATTTATGCATAGGTTTTTATGAAGTTGGGGTTGGGATGGTGCACTGAATTTTGATAAATTATAGCTAATATGGTGTAGTTTGCTTTAGAATAGTTCCTAAATGTTACAGGGTTTGCTGGGGTTACAAAGTTGATTTTTATTTGTTATCCAATCTCATTAGTGAGGAAATGGCATTGTGAGGGGATGGGGAGCACTCTCCCATTTTGGTGAGTATGTCTGCATATCTGGTGGGTGTATGCATTACCTAGTCATGGGGATTTGTGTAAATAAATCCAAGAATCTTTGCGTCTGTGAGTATAAGGCAGTGTATATTTCCTATTCTATAGAGGGGTGGTTAAAGTCTCTCATGAATGGGGTATTTGGTTTAATGGTGAGTGTCTCCAGTAGGTCAAGGTATGAGCTATGGGATTCTTGGGACATAGAGGATGACCAATAGCTTGCTATGATATGGAATGGGGCCCTCTCTATGGTGATTTGTGCATGGATAAATTCTAGAGCATCATCCTGTTTAACAAATGTAGAGTTAATACTTGCTGCTAATACAGACTGCGACTCCCCCACCTTTTGTCCCTGATTGAGCTGATGATCTAAATGTGTGGAAGGCACAGACGCTCAACACTTCTGTAGTACCTTTTGCAGATTTAAACCATGTCTTGGTAATGGCCCAGATGTCTATATTCTCCAGAGTGTGGACAGGATGTAGGGTGTGGAGTTTCTTGTTTGCTGTGTTGGTAGGTTTTCCAAAACGTCTCTAAGGGGTGAATAAACTTTTCACCAATATTCTGAAACCTAAGGGAGACAGGTACAGACCATCATTTGCAGAGAAACTTGGTGTTAACCATATCCTCCCATGCTGAGAAATACTGACTCCTCATGGAAAAATACCAGAAACTAAGCCAATTATTACAGTCAATAATATTTTGTTCATACTACGGCATCATCCTTGGAGGAAACAGAATGCTGTTCAATGCAAGGCACATACCTGACTGAGACACATATTCAGAGAGGTCAACAATCCCTATCTTCATATAGTCCAGGGGAGAACATCTAAGGATACCACCCACATGGACTATTATAGACTCATACTGGTTCTTGTGGTGTGGTGACTTGAGTGCATTTGTAACTTAGCGGATCCTGGCTCCAGACAAGTAACTTATCATTATCTTCTCTTTGTTCGGACTAGTGAGTGGGGCATTCGTATGTTGGACAAAGGATTCCCCTATGACAAAGGTAATATGTTGGCTTGCCTTGTGTACTTTGTTCTTGGAGGTCCACTGGATGTAGGCACATGTGTGGTGTTTGGTGTTGCTTTTGGTGAGTGCTTTACAGATTGCTGAGGATATGGATTATTGTTTATTGGCTTAGGTTGTCTCTGAGGTTTGGGAAGATTTTTTTTTAGAGCCTCAGCATTGGTCGGTCTGTTTGAGTGGTTGAAGTAGTGTGTATGTTCTTGTCAACTGTGCTTGCATGCATTACAATATATTATAGTATTTATGGAAAGACTATGAATGCACTATTACCACTGCAAAGAATACTTATTGATAACATTGTGATTTGTACAGTTTTAATACTTTTTATTTTTCACAGACTATTTACATTTGTTTATCCTATGCTGTTTAAGCTAATTTTTCAGAAAATGCTCTGGAATGCAAGATATGTGACATTTCACACAACATAGGTGCTAATGAGCTACGGTCTTCACCACAGATGAATCATTTCTTAGAAGACCCTCAGTGTCAACTTCCACATTTGAGGGTCTTTCCTGGTCCTTAGCTTGTCTGCAACAGAATGTAAGCAGCTTGGAGGGACAGATTTAACTGAGTTGCTAGATCCCTGGCTACCACAGCAAGTCTGTAAAAGAAAGTAGGACCTCATTCCCCTCTGTTTCTTAATGTGCCATGTCAATGTGGTGTCATCTGTGATTACTTATGTGTTTTAACTTATCTTCCTTATTCTAGACGCCCTGTACTTTCACTCCATTTGACACAGCGCACCTGGAAAGTCTGATGCATCTGTGATAACAGACTTAGCAGGGACTGGAAGGAAGAAAGGAAGACCTGGTTTGAGAGACAAATGATTCATCCACCAGAGTAACTCCTTTAACACAAACACCCACTGGAATCTAAAATGAAAGGGTAGCCATTGATGATGGGTGTAAACTGATTTGTCGAACCGTTAAATCTTTCTCATAAGAAGTCTACAAAAAGGTACTGAGAGAAAGGAGGCCATGAAACACAGAATTCTGACATATTGCCTGGCAGATAGTTAAGTTTGGTTGGGAAATATCAGCATTGCACTTTGTCTTATTAAAAAATACCATCATGAGTGTTGTATCTGTGGGAAAGAATGACAGAATATTTCTATTTGATCATTAGAAATCATAAGCAGAGGAAAAGGTTTGTAAGCATATCAAGCAATTCTAGACGATTTAGGGAGGAATGTATAAAAATCTGACAACAGTCTAGGTATGGAAAATGTGATGAAGAATGCTGGAGGATACCCTTAAAATGGAGGAAAGAAATCAAAATAACTCACAATACTCAAGAGTCTGAAGCTATATGAAGCTAAAGAGGACATGCGGGCCTAGACTGTGGAATATATTTAAAGGACTGCCAGGCTGGGAAGAGGGAAACTATTGAGGAGGCAAACAGTCCTATTTGCTTTAAACAGGAGCCTGAGTTGGAGGAAAAGTTTCAGTTAAATCTTTGAAAGGAGGGTTAAAAAATCTGTAACCACCTGGATTAAGTTTCCCTTTTCATCAAACCATTCAGGAACTTCCGGACAGGAAGTACCAAATAACATTTTTTTTTTATCTAGTGGAACATTCAGAATATAATTTTTGACATCCTCTTGTAAGTACTGGGAATGTATCCAGGCAAATTTTCACTAACGAAACCAGTGATAGCTGTTTTGGACACATCATCAGCAGTGTAATAACACATTTTAAAGTTTAGTAATTGGAGACACAGAAGATAGTATAACATTCAGAAATGTTATAGCATCTCACAGAGAAAGCTCAGCAATAAGTTTCCTCATATTTTCAAAGGAAGCCAGCAGAAACTTAGACACAAGAACATGACAATTACTATTCTGAAGGCCAACATGGAGGAAGTATACTTTCTTCCCAAACATATCAAAAGATCTTCCCAGTTTGTTAACCTTCCAAATTAAGTTTGGCAGATACTGACCTTGATAAATAAATTACTGCAGGATCTGACCTGTGGCTAGCCAAAATAAATGTGTTTGTCTGGAGCAGCACCTTACTCAATGTCTGTATTTCCTGTAGCAGGGGACTGGTTGTCAAACAAGTGAGGACAGGCAAAAAAAGCATCTTTTAAAACTGATCACACAGGAGGAACAGATACAGGCTAAGAAAATAAATGAGAAAAAGAAGCAATTCCTTCATTCTGGCCATAGAATCAGAAAAAGACATGTCTTCAAAATGGAAATATGAAGAAAAACCTTTCACAAAGCCAGATTCCCCACACTGAGGAACGTTGAAAAACACAGTCCCAGTCTAAATCCTATTCCTAATGCTGGGAATCAGTATCTGAGAGTGGAAAATATTCCCTTGTAAAAGGACAGCATTAAAACTCCTAAAAGTGGTTTAGCACAGAAGTATCTGCCGGTTCTTTCCCTGGTGGTGGCAAGGGTGGTACCTCATTAAACAAAAACATAGCTTTGAGCTGCAGAGAGCGTGTCTGCCTCCCAGTCCTTAGTGACTTCCCAAGAAGCTATACCAGAGAAAAAGATGAGTGGTCCAAGGAGCAACTAATGGCCACTGTGGAGTCACCCATCAAGGCTAAGACAAAGAGGAAGATGGAGCAAATGCCAATTGCTCCCGGATTGCTTTTTTCTCCTTGGAGCTTGTAGGGGGAGGATTAAAATATTTACCACGACTCAGGTCCATATCTTAACCATGAAAGGATTTTCACAGGCAGATACAATTAACTGTTTGTGGCTGAGCTATTTGAAAACTGCAACACTTCAATAAATTGCAAAGGTATTAACTGGCAATCACCAAATACACTAATCCCAGCCCACCACAAGACAGTTATGTGGAAACAGGACACTTTTTTTGCACACACAGAAAGAGTTTAACACAGAAAATCCTCAGGGAATTCCAGACTGCATGTCAGCAGCATAATGTGACATAAAAGTGGTTGGCACAGCTTGGAAGTGTTGATAAGGAAAAGTGACAAGAAAAAAAAAATATTTTGATGTAAAATATTTTAACAACAACCCTCAAGAACAAAAGTTTAAGTCACTATCAGTAAATTTTGAAATAATTATTTTCACAGGATTCTTTTCAGAGAACCACGGCTAAGGTCCTGACAGAAATATTCTGTGACAACTACAAAACATCAGAGAAAAAAATTTTCCTAAGATTTTTGAATAAAAATTATTTCTTTTCATAGCTATTGATGTGGGATGTAGTCCCCTATGAGTATTTATCTGCCCAGTTATGAAGGAGTGGTAGTCAATGCTCAGTCCCCCAAAGCCCACAGAGGAGCACATTCTTCTGTGGCAAGAATGTTTGAAGTTTTGGCTCCCCAGCCACTAATTTGCTCCTGCTACTCTCATGGAGGGCACTGGCTAGGGCACATGAAAGGTGCCCTGAATTTTTGAAAATTTAACAGCTGGTTAATTAGTAACTTGGGAGTTTGATGGTGAAGTACGGGAGATGGGCTTGCCTCTCCTGTAGAAGTGTAAGGATGCCAGGTGGTGCTCCTGTGGAAAATTAGTAGATACCAGAGTGGGCTGGGGAGTTGGAGGGAGAGGGGCAGGAGGACAGAAAGAGAGAGATGTGACTGCCATATGGGCTTGAGGTGGGGACATGCCCAATCACTCCTCATTATCCACCCAGCTTGGCAATGACATCTGCCAGCCAGAGGAGAGAATAAGGTTATAGAAAATCCCTCTTCCTAGCTACCATATGATAGCTCCTTTGCTAGCCCATTCAATTCCACAGTGCTGGCAGGAGATCACCCCTTAGAGCCTGTGTATGGAGGGGTCTTCATGTGCAGGACTTCTCCAGATAAGGAGACCTTCCTAGTGTGGGTCAAATCAGGAAGCCTGCCAGGGCATGAGGAACTGCGGAAGATGGGATTATAGTGAGCTAGTAATGAAGGAGCCTGAATTCAGAAGCAGGATTGGGATGAAAAAAAAATTCCCAAAAAACAGTAGAACTTGTCCTGGAAGGCAGACAACAAGGGCAGGATAACTTGTAACAAAACCACACAAAGCCTGCCCTGAGTCTAAACAGGGCATCCAAATTACAGAGTGTAAGTGGATGCATATTTATTTAAGCTGTACCTTTATATATCCAGACTGATATGCATTTAAAACATGTAACAGCTCTAATGAAATATGCAGTGGTAGGCCAGTTTAATGTTTTGCTATACTAGTCATAACAAAAGGCAATATAACAGACTAGCCATTTCGACAGCAACTGTATGGTCACAAGAATTGTCTACTCGTAAAAAAGTCAGTCTTCCTGATAGCGTTGGTTCTGTCCAGGTAGTATCACAGCTGTCTTACACACTACCCTTTGTTCTAATACTTTCGAAAAAAATACTTGCAGCAAAAATTACTGCTTCAGCAAAATGGCAGAAATCACTTTAGATATAAATTGTTTCTATAGAGATCCTGTCATTATGAAACACTCTGTGTGGTCTGCTGTGAAATAGTACTTGTCTCAGAAATCATTCTGGCTGAAGTCACTATCATTAAAAACATTTTTTAAGATGAGGACCTTCAACTCTGTTGAATGAAGTAGTTCAAAGGGAGTCAAAGTTAATTCTACTTAAGTAAAGTAAATGCGAGAGTGCAAGGTACAAAAGATGCAAATGAGGAGTACCTTTTAGAAAATATTTAACTAATGGTGTTTAAGGAGAAATTACAGACAAATATACACATTTACTGGGAGATAAAACAAGCCTGTGTAATGCAAATGGTGCAAATAAACCAGTGCATTGGGTAATGAGAAATATTTGATGTTAACAGATTGCTCCTTAGCCCAGAAGGAAATTCCTTTCCCTTTTACTAGATAAAAAAATGATGAACTCAAAGTTATTAACAGTTTCAAACAGGTAAGAAAAGTACATCTCTGCAACATACCAGAATAACAGCTCTTTGAGAGGCTAGTGTAACAGTAAATAAACATATGGGTTTTCTCTTAGTTTCCCAGGTGGGATTTTCATCAATTGATGGCTAGCACTTGTTTTATGCTAATATCCTATGGGACTTTAGCTGGTGTGCAAGGTGCTGTCATATATTCAGAGTTGTAAGCATTCTTCTGTTTTTGAGCCATTTCTGGCCCTCAAAGAGTATTATGTTCATTGGAGATTACCATTAATTATTAGAATTATTAAAATAATTTGCATCATTATCCTTACAAGAAATACCGTAATTAATACAACTACTCCAAATAGTAGACATTCTAAATAAGAGTTGTCAACTGTATGCATCTTCATTAGCGAGGTACATGGAGAGTAAGCCTTACTGCTACAGTGATGGCTCCTTGAAGATGTAATCCTTTAAGTACTTTTCTCAACTACTCTGTCATCTGTGAGGAGGGTCATTGTGACAGTACATCAAAATATCTGCATACATTTGTTCTCATCTGAATACCCTCATGATACTGATACAGTACATTACATCTATACCACAACAAATTTACCCTACCGCTCTGTACTGTACCTTTGGCAAATGTGAGGCAAGACTCCATATGGCAGCTTTCAAACTGTCTTGTGTAGAAACATTCTTAAAGTATACTGCTGATTTTGATTCTACCCAAGTGGAAAGTGCCCTGGTTGTGACTTGCAAAGATTTATTATACTTATAGGTAATACAGTGGACCAACCATGGTGCATGTTTATTAACAGGAAGGCCTTCTTTCCCTTTCTTGAATGAGACAAAAATTGGGTGTTTCTGAATTCATTGTTCTCTTATCATAATACCTAAACTGCCTGTAAATACCCAAAATATGCATTTGTTCCCCTTCATTCTGATAGCTTTGTTAAAAAAATGGTAGTAGCACAGACTCACTCCGAGTCCCTGCATATGTAATCTGTGGCATGAAAGTTGCATTTCTCTTCAATGTTACCCCTTCACTAGAAAATACCAAGTACAGTGGTTACAAGTGAGAGCTTGCAACTCTGACATCCTTCTGCAAGGAGTGAATGCCAACCAGCAAAAATGCTTTCCATGAGATGCATTTTATATCTATTGTATCTACTGTTTCAAAGGGAGATAACGTTAACAGTCCTCTAATATGAAGTTTAAATCTCAAGAGAGAAATATGTCTTCTTTGTGACTTGAAGCAAATGACTCCTTTTATGAAGGTCTGAGAATGTGCTATCGATACAACTGAGGGCTGTGCAGCAAAAAAAAAAAAATGTTAAGATAAGAACTTTGAATAATGACTAAAGTAAGTCTGAATCACACAAATGGCTGAAAAGTCCAAGAGCTATATATAGTATAATGTGAAGTATACAGATCATATGAAGAAGTCCAAGTGACAAATCTCTACTTCTGGAAGCAAGATTTACTTGTATTTGGTCTTCTGGCTTCCTCAATGATATTCAACATTTGGGTAGAAAAGAAAAGCAACTGTCGTTAGATATAAAATCAATCTTTTATCATTAAAGCTGACAAGATTCAGTGCTTTGAGAATGGGATGCAATATCTTGCCTTGATGTTGTTTCAGTAAGTATTTCCTTAGAAGCAAGAGAATGCAGTAGTTCTTTTGGCTTATTAATCTTATACTGGTTGTGTCTAACTTAGCCTTGAGCAGTAACTTCTGAACAGGAGGGAAAGCATACACTGATGTCCAGGTTCCGAAAGTGGGAGGCATTAGTCTTCCAAACTTTCATTAAGAATACATATGCAAAAGATTTTGAATTAATTGTTATAATCTGTGACAAACAGGTCCACTTCTGGGAGACCCACAGCTGTACAATGTCCATTGTTGATTGATTCTGTAAACCTCCAATATAAAGTACCGAAAGGAGAAGGCTGTGTTATAAGGCCCACTTCTAAATTCATGTAGGCTCTTTACATACCTGTAAAGATCCGGTTCCTCCTCATTTGTTTAATTATCACAGTAGTGTAGAGCTCTTCATACAAATTTCAAAGTGTTGTGGTTGAGAACTGTCATGCAAGGCTGTCAAGGCCATATAAACCTCCTTTGGACTGATGTGAAGCATGAGACCATTTACACTATTGTCACAAAATGATAAAATAGGCTACCTAAATGTTGGATAAGTTTTTGTATCTCTCCACCATCATATATTTTTTAAAACAAGGAGAATGTGGATTATCACTTTCACTGCCTCTATAGCCTGGTTCCAGAGATTCTTGAGACACCACCATGCTTTTCTCATAGAAAACCCTGCATGAAGTACTTAGAGAATACAAGAAGATATACACTTCAGACCTATCAAAAAGTGCCTTGGTTTAATGCTTTGTTGGTGAAAGAATTGCCTGATCTATGCACTACAGTAACATTATCAATTGTCTTCGCAATAATCAAACAACTGCCTAAATAAATGAAAATGGTTATGTTTAGCTTCCTGAAATGAACAAATACTTGAATTAATGGTAAGAAGAATTATAACAATTTCTCCACAGAAATAATGTTTTTCAGTTACTTTGAACAACTTTTAAACTGACAAGAAAAAAAAGAGTATTTGTGTTTAAAAGTACAGTGCAGTCTTGTGACAGTCTGTTAAAATACAAACTCCTAGTTTTAAAATAACTTTCCCGAAGAGGAAAGTATCAATTATAAATAAAATTATTTAATGTAAGTTTTTTTTCCCCAAAAAGCAAAGGAACAGGACAAGCTGAGAGTTGATTCTTGAAAACCTTTGGCGGCAGTAAAGCTCTGAAGGGCATGGCGCACAAACTTGTCTTTTAGTCAGCTCATCTTAAGCTGCTTGACAGTTTGGGCATGTGGATGGTACACTGAAGGTTTGGAAACAGGCCAACTGTTGTACTCTTGGCAAGATATAACTCATATAGCTAACAGCGATCAATATGATGAACATCTCAAGGGGTTGTACACTGTCAAAATAGCAGAGGTAAAACAAAGTGATGCTGAGCTATCTAGAACTTGAACTTTCTGATGTCTGTGAAATGGTCTCCCTGAGATGTGAAGATAGGCATCTTCCATACCTACAGTTGCTACGGAAGAGTTTTGCTCTATGAATGGAAATATAGTCTACTGAGTAACCATTCCAAACAATGCTGTATTTATCATCTTGTTCAGATCAGATAAATCTATAACTGGTCTTGAGGTACTGTCCTTCTTTTAAATTACAGACAGTCTGGAGTTAAAACCTTAACTGCTTTGACTACAGGATACACACAGCATTGCCTTTTATTAATAATAGATCCTCTAATTGTAAGGCTTGCTGTACTTAATGTTCAGATGTCTAGGACTTCAGCTACATATTTGTATTCTGAACATATTCTATTGTATAAAGAAAGATGACTGCAAATTATTCCTTAGAGGAAGTTGAAGTAATTTGGAAGGTTTCTGGTTACATCAACCTTTTCCTCTGAATAAAATACAATTAGGTTGTTTTTTTATATATATATATATATATATATATCGTTTTTGTTGGCAAAACTGCTGATTTTGGATAAAAAGAGTTCTGTATTTGTTATATAACTCTTTGAAGCCTTGTTTTCCTTTAATAAAATCAGCAAGTTAACCAAATAATATATTGTGTCATTACAGCATACAGTCATCTGGATATGATATCCTCATTATAAGGCCCTTTTCTAAGACAAGCTAATCTCCTTAAAACTATACCTGACAAGGGATTCCAAGATGATGGCAGGGTTGTGAGGGTGTGCCTTTGCTGAGTCTCCTGATTTTTTTTCAAAAGTTTTGACTGTTTCTTCAGCTGAAAATAACCGGTACTTTATTTTACTACCTTTTCTGTTTTCATTCTTTTCCCTGGGGATTTACCTCTATTTTATTTCTTTCAATATTCTGCACATTTCAGTAAATCTATAGACTGTCATTTCATTAGCATGACTAGCATCAATGGAGGGGGTGTTATCTCGGGATATAATGACAAAACTTCCTTGAATCTGAATACCAAAGAAAGAAAGAAACTAAACCTAGAAGGCATACATCTTTGGGAAAGGAAGAGAGAAAATTATCTTTATCAAAGTCTAAGTCTGGTCATAATCTTCCGGTCAGTGGACTGAAAGAAGCCGCTACATTTAGCCATGTAGAAAATGTCTGCATACCTCAGTACTATTAATGCTACTCTGTCTGAATTATCTCTCAGATTATGGAATCTGAGATCATGATCTCAACCTGTGAAAACAATACTTCTGATGCTACATTCAAACTTCAACACACACGCCAAAAAAATGCATATATGAAAAAATGACCTCCTTAGAAGCAAGAAACAGATGTAAATATAACTCTAAAAACCCAACAGATGTTACTTGATACATTTTCTTTCAAATTACTGATGGGCCAAAGTCAAAAAAATATTGGTAACAGAAAGTGCACACAGAGCATTTCTCACAGTCTGCTTCTGATTTTCCTAGACTAGTTCACATCGTCAAATTATTAAGCTTTTGGGAAAGTTAATATCCCTAGAATTGTCAGAAATAAACCAAAGTTCACTTGGCAAAGCTGTTAGCAGAAGTAATCCACAAAAAATATTACAGAATATAAATTACAAATAGAAAAATTTATTTTTGCCAATTCCTGATGAAAAAGAGCATTCATTTACTAAAGTTTTTTCCAGCTATTTTTTTTTCTGGAACAGCTGCAGATCTAAAATTGCAAAGGTTATTTTGACAACTGTTTAGCACTCAAATCTGACTAAAAATGCTTCTATAACTACTATTCAGTTAGTTCAAAAGCTTTTGAGACTTTTCAACATTCTAGGCTGTTTGTTCAATGAAGTTTTGACATTGCAAGTCAAGTTATAAGAATTCTTGTAAGATGTGGTTTCAGTCAGAGGGCCCTATGACTAGTCTAATAAAATTTGTCTTATTTTTGCCCAACTAATTCTATTTTGTCTCACTACTGCTACTATGCAATTTACAGAAGACTTGCTTTTATTTCTTTATTCTGAGTTCAGGTCAAAAAAATTGACAGGTTACTTTTTTCATCCTGTTATGATGTATTATTTTATTGAGAACATTATCTGGAGATCTGTGTGTGCTACATATCTTAAACTACCTTTTAAAATGCATACTACTCCTGAAACTGCTATTTTCTTGTACGCTTTAATTTTTTATTGGTGTTCTTTAATGCATATTTTCTCAATATCCTCATATTATGTTTAAGATTTTCAGAAAAAATTATGTTTTAGTTATGTTGCTTATAAACCAGAGCAGGCTTCTTGTTTCATTCTGGAGCATTCTATGCACAGCCACAGGAGTATAGATAGCTACAAAATTGTATACATAGTTTACTTATGTTATTGGTATTAACCAAAACTTTGTACTCTATTATTGGATGCAATAATTTTGTTTTGAACAACAGAGTGGATATGGGTTATGCCAGGAGGGGAGCTCAGACTAGGTTCAATATTGCTGTAGGGGCTTAGGCTTATTCTTAGTTAGTCCACTGAAACGGCCTTATTGCACAGTTTTATTTATCCAAATGGTTTTCTTGCATAGGTATTATGAGTTTTATATTCCTCGTGCAATTAAATTTAACCAACTTTATTACAGTTTTGCATTTGTTGAGTCAAATCAAAGAATATCTCCAAGATTCCAGGATGAAAACAAGTCTCTTATAAGACAATATACATTTGCACTTATTCGATAATTCTGATACTCTCATTGCTATGATCCAGGAGACCCATATGTTGTAAGGTCAGTAGGGAATCAATCAATAACTTACGGCTTAACTATACTATAGTAGCAGGTAATGTTAAAAATGCGCTAGGTGTACATCTTGTGAACATTAGGCCAGGTGGCTGTCTTCCAGGTAAAGCCTGCTTGATTCCAAATGAGATATATTAAGCTGGGAGTAGTTCACTTTGGTGAGATTTTCTATTATTTTTTTTTCAACTGACAACTAACTTATAACAACACTAGCTGGTCTAGGTTAACTGGAGGCATTTGGAGTTGCATAATTTTAAACAGCTGAAGTGCAATTAAATGCTAAAGTTTTACTGTGCAACAGAGGATTGCTCACACTTGATGTGGAAGATGAAGAGTATCACTAGTTTGTGTTAATATCATTCCAGCAAGTTAAGCTGGCTTCCTATTGAAATGTTAGCACTTAAAATGCACAGTAAAAACACAATGAAAAAAAATGAAAATGGAGGAACAAATGAATCTTGAACATCACTCTTCTTAAACAACTTTTTGCAGGGACAAGCCCACAGCACCCCTGAACTTAAACTGACTAACTCCAAGATCATCATACCTTGGAGAAAAGGAAATATTCAGAGAAATGTCCATCTCAGACTTAGTATATGTAAAGCCATTTTTTCAGCCATTTGATCTCTGTTTCAGGACTCATTCTAGCAGGTCCAGATGGTTCAAATGGTTACCAGTTAAATCTGTTTCAAATGAGTATCATACGACTTTTATTGTCAACAGCTGACAGTAAACATCACAATTACTCACCCAGCATAGGTTCTAGTAAAGCATTTCTTTTTTAAAAGGAAGGCATGTGTCCTTAGTCCTATGGACATTTACAAATCATGCTAGATATCTGAGAGTATCATTTTCAAGCAATGGTATCTATGATTAAACTGTACATGTTAACAGGAATTTCTGGTTCTTTTCAATATGAAACAGATTGATTTTGGCATGGATGTATCAAAGAAATAATTCACTGAATATATACTTAAAAGTACTATTATAATAACCATCTTAAATACATTTCCATCTGATAATTCAGAAGGATTATCCTTTTAATGAAAATGTTACTTTCTTCTACAACTATAATTGAAAGAACACCAAAAGTAATAGTATAGTCCAACATACAGAGTACTGTTATTTTATTTTGTGGCTACTTCTCTGATCCTTACACTAAAGTGTTGTAATAAAATACAAAATATAATTCTGTCAGGACTTGCAATACTGAATTGGGAAATTATTATTTTAGTAGTGAAGGCTCAGACTGTTCCTGTAATGCTTTAAAGTTCTGACATATAGGCCTTACAGTAAACACTAACTCATCAGTCATTTTGCACCCAACCATGTGTAACAGTTTTATTTAATTTCATTTATTATTCAGTAAGAAACAAAACATGGCAGAAGGACATAGTAAACAACAATGCTGATGATTATGATGATGTCACATACATGACAGAGCACCTCGCTGACTCTGTTCAAGAGAAATCTAGACCTGTGGATGAGAGATCGTAGGTTTACCCCGGGAATCATCTCTGTGTCACTGCTGGACAGAGGCACAACAAACTAATGGGCACAGTATTTTTTCATATAAGGGGTGGCTTAAGCCACAAAAATTTGGGCTAGGCTTATAAATGCCTTAGGGCAGATAGCCTAGTATAAACCTATGAACCTATGAACCTATGACATTGATATGAATGACCCACAGATTTCTTTACTTTTCTGAAGAAGCAGCTGAGATGTGACAGTGTGACAACTGTCCCCTTTAAAGAATGAAAAATAAGTTTTGCTGGGGTAAAAATGCAGAAATTAATAACACAATGCAGGAGGGTGGAGCATGGTGTCTGCATGAGGTGAGAGGCCTCTCTTCATGAATTATGTGCAACCTGAACAGAACAGGATTACTGAGGCTATATTTTGAGTCAGTTTTGTCACTTCTGTTTTTTAAACATCTTAAAGTTATGCCTCTAAGTAATGGTATCCCACAATCCTACTGAAAGTAGGAGAGATTATGCTATTAGGTATACAACATGCATGTTAATTAGCTATCAGATTTTTGGCCAGATATACCCATTTTCTGTAACAGATTCCATCCAGATTTTCAATGTCTGAATGACCTAGCTTCTGACAAAAAAGCTGAAATGTCGGCATTATACATTATGTAGTGTATCTAATGATGTCTGTCAATTCAAATCTTCACTTCACATCTTGATGCAAATATTTACTTTCATAGCTCTCAAATATCACACATTATGGGGCATACTATTCATATTAGCTCTCAAACATCCTCTAGAGTATAGAAAAGTGATTTTGCACAATGCATAATTATATTTTAAAGCCTACATTCATAATAATTTATTTTCTGAACCTATATTTTATAAAGATTTTTCCAACAGCATGAACAAAAATATGAAATAAATCTCAACACTGGACAACATAATAAGAGAAACATTCAATAAATAAAAAAGGTGAAGAAATCTTACAATATACTTATTTTAAATATGAAAAATGGGAATCATAAAAACAAAATTCTGTTACCTTGCGATACAATAAATTACGGCAACATTTGTAATACACCCAACAAATCCTTTTCAGTCACATAATAATGGTTTTACATTTCTGATTTAACTTTAATACGTTTTTATATTTTCTAATTCTACCCATGCAGTGTTTCTGACACAGGCCTTTCAAATTTATTGAAAATAGTGTTAAATAAAATGTAATGCTGTTGAAAAACAAATGAAAGCTCTGTAGTCTGTCAGAGAAATTCAGTCACAAAAGCCTTATATTTCTTGGTGCCAGGTTAAAGATAACAACAGTATACCATTACTTAAAAAGTTCCCACATTGAAGTAATACATTTAGAATAAGAAGACTATGTAAAATGTCAGCATCTGGTCACTCACATACTTTCCATTTACCATGATGAGTTGGAAAATAAGTAATCCATTTACCCTGGGAAGTATAACTGCTACGAAGGATCATGAAATTAATACACAAGAGCTTGGCAAATGAATTACTCCCCCCCCCACACCACCCTTATTTTTTCATACTTTCCAGCCATCTCATTGCCCCTGTCCATCCCTGTGCCTACCACCTCCTCTTTCCATCTCCTAGATTTTCTCTGACTTAGGGTTTGGGACGGCATGGATCTTAAGGGCCTCCTGAGGGTCATGCTAGTGGCCGATTCTTTCAGGGGGATTTTTTTTTTATTTAATGACTTACCCTTATTTCCTCTCCCTCCCCACCATTCATTTATTGCATCTGAGGTCTACTCCCCTCTACAGGTTACTCCTGAATTCAGGGAGTGCCTTGACAAATCCTACCTCCCCCCCCAGACAAACGCATCCATCCTATCCCTGCCAATACCTCAGATACCTGAGCAGAGCCACTAATCAAATATGGGTCTCCTGGGCCACAATTAAAGCTTAAACTGATCATATTTAGATTACAACTTCCAAAGCTTAACTCCAGTATGGCATTTGCTACTGGTCATTGCTTAGTACAAATGAAACAGTGACAGTAGGCTGTAGAAAAGTTTACATACCTTATATATAACTGAAATAAGATGGGCTGGTCTTTCTTTACGAAGTTCTACATGTATTCAAAATTATTACCTTCTTTTAGGAATAGCAGCTAAATTATATTAATTCCAGGTATATACTCCATACAAATACTGTTTCCAAAACAGGTCAGTATGGTAAGGCTGAAAAAATAAATAACTCTTAATTTTTTTTTTAATTAAAGGAATTCATGATAATTCATTATGTTCTGCAGTCGTCTACAAACATGCTAAATTGATAGCCAGTTTGAATCTACTGTGCTTTAGATTTCTATTCTCAAATTTCAGTATTTGTCACACATTCTGCTGACTCGGCATATTTTTTTGCAACTCATTTTGGTAAAGAAAGGCCAAAAAGTTTAGTTTACATCCTCTCTCCATGAAGGCTGTACATATGGGATGAGAATGCTCACTGCCAGCATTAGTACAGAGATGTAACAGTATAATGATCACTATGCAACCATGAAATTAATGAAAACTTTCTACAGAGTGATACAATGAACAACAATGTATGCGTACACTGATAGTGCTAGATGGGATAAAAAGCCAAAAGCAACAATAAATATTGCTGGCAAAAGAAACAACTCCATTTTATACACCAAAAATAAATGAACAGCAAATGACTTTCCTAGATTAGCACTTTTTTCAAAACCATTTCTTCAGCCGAACATGATCGTACAGATTTTCACTTCCTCATCAAGTTTCTATAAGACAAAGCATTAGGAACTTTAAATGAGCATAATGCATCCTGACAGCTTATTCTGGGCTGTCTCATGATGTATGGTTTTCTGACTGCATTACTTGCATTGCAGCATGACTATTTAAAGGATGGAGCTGGATATCACTGTCACACCTCCAGCTATACTCTGTCGCATATCGTCTACTCCGAGGCAATCTCTGCTTAACATACAAGGCCATGTCAAACCCAGAGCTGCTGAACATGCTACACTTAAAGAAATCCCAATCCCTCAGAGCCACACGCTCCAAGGATCTAAATCTTGCCTTCACAAAAAACAAAACATGCTGGAGGGATAGGTTCCTGACCCAGAGACTCCCCAGACTCTGGAATAGACTGCTTTGGCCCTCTTCAAAGGGAACCTTGATGATTGGATGGGAAAAAGGAAATTCACCTTGGGGATCACGTCAGTCGCCCTGCTAGACAGGGGTCCAGGGAAGTAAATAGTGTGGGAAGAAATAGCCAGGAAATTGTTATGGCTAGGCTTGTATAGGCCCTAGGGCCGATAGCCTAGTACCAACCTATGAACCTATAAACTATGCATCACCTCTCACCTGTGCGCTGCATATCACAGGCAATCATCTAGGTGATACAAGGAAATGAATGAGTAAATGAGAAACAGAAGAAGACACAGAATAAGCCTGCTCATGTATCAGCATCTGAAAAAATGTCAGCAAATATAGGCCCTTGTGGTCCGTTAAATATGTTAAGTCTGCAGCTAGTAGTCTTTCATTACACAGATGCCCAAACTAGTAGCCCATTGCCTACTGACTCTCACTTTTTAACCCCTGTGCTGCAGTATTTTCTCCAACCTTATCCTCTCTATTTTAAAACTGGACAATAGCTATGATGCAGTAAAGCGTGTTATCTCATTGTCTACCTTCCTATCTAAAACTGTTCTTCCCTACTTCACCCTGAAACCACAGTTTTCAGTTTTAGGTTATAGAAGAAGCACTGTAATTTAAATTAGCTGGGGTCGTGCACTAAATCTATTTTTGCCTACCATACCCACTCTTCATCAAATGCCCATCAAATATGCTATAGATGTGCGTCATTTAGTTTCTCCATGAAATGTCTGTCCTCTTATATGAGCACTGCTGCAGTTTGCACTGTAAGTTGTCATTCAACAGATGAACATTTTTTAACAAGGATGTGGATACACCCTATTTAGATAAAGCCTCACCAGTGCCATGTACAAAAAGACAGCATCAGTCCTCCTGAAAATAAGCTCAATGACAAAAGGACCACATCTATCAAATGTTAGGTCTTTTTGTAGTATGATGAGTAATTAATTTTATACACAGTTAAATTGTCATTAATCTCTCCTCCTGTTATGAAACAAATACCTACATCTCAGCTGAAACCTAGGCTGAAAGTCTAGTGCTATGCACATGGCCAGTGCTTAAGCTCTGCTATATCCTCTAACATTCTTTGATACTACTGTGTCATCCACCATCGAGACAGCCAATTTTTCATTTAAAAAAAAATCAAGTTAATTCAAATGCAAGTGGAAATATCAGAAGTAAGATATTAAACTCAGGCTTTGCTACCACGTCCTACAGTACTGTGGTTTCTGCACTAGGTGCTTAGTTATTACTCTTCACTGCTGCTTTCTGCTTCTTGCTCTGCAGTAAGCTCTTAACTTGTGTCACTGTCTTTTTCACTGCTTGCAGACAATCTGTTTTGTTAACGAAGCTGCGAACAACATTGTTTATCGCACATACTATCCCCACAGATTTACAGCCTAACCACTTCTGCATATCTTGTTACTATATGCAACAATCCTGAGTGCACATGTAAAATGTAACAATGCTAACTCTAGCAGGCTAACTCTACCTAGAGACACCCCTGCATTATGCAAAATATACATTCTGAAGGCCTGTCTGAAAATGGCTGATTCTAAGATTTCATTTTTTTTTTTGACCCCTTTCATTTTCCCATGACCCACTTATTCACTTTCAACTTCCTTACTGCTTTGTTCCTGTCTGTTCAGCTGACATTTTTTCTTGCTTGCTTCTTGTTTATTCCTTCCACTGTTTTTAATGTCATTCATTTTTGTTCCTTCTTTTGCAGACACAAAGGATCCAGGGAGCTGGCAGATTTTCCAGCTTTCTAACTTGCAGGCTTCATCTTCGATTCATTTGAATTTCAAGCAGTCTCACTTAGACAGCAGTCCATGCATGCAGATACGAAACAGACATATTCTTAAACTTACTGACATAAATTTACATCACAACTTTGCTACCATTTTTTGTCTCAAATACATTTCATTGTATGCTACAACATTTATTTTATTTCTTTTATAATAATAATGATGATGAAATTCTGATGTAACAATTTTAAAACACAAAACAAGATTTTAGCTTCTACACATCCAATGGTCACTTTTAATTAAATTTACAACTTTAGAGTATTTTGTAAACATGTTCAGAGCAGAGAGTCCATCTAGTGCCATTTAAGTTTCTGTAAGCATGGCCTGTAACACTGACAGAATCAAGTTATCAGCTCTGACAAAAAAAAATTATGAGGCAGCTACCTGTTTGTTAGTCTGCACCATATCTTCTCCCTTACCAATTCAAGTCAAAAACCGACACTGTCAGTAAAAACTGCATGTATGAAAACTGCTACATTGATTTCCCTAACAGCAATCGCCTCTGAACATCTGAGATGCCTTTACTGATGATAAGTATGTGACTGTATATTTTTCAAATAGTTTCTGCATTTTTGTTACCTAGTAACAATTTGAAACATGGAAAAACAGGATCTCATGAGAAGCTGCCATTGATGTGAGAAAAAAGAATGAACAAATTAACGCAACATTCTTTGAAAACAGAATTATGCAGCAGAAATTCTGGGAGTTGTTCTTAATGTATGCCCTCAGCATAGAGTAGTTTACAAATTTCATTAGTTTTGATTAGATAGTCGTATCGACATACCACTGTTGCCCCCTTTTCAGGCGAGACCCACTTCATTTCTTATGATTACAGGAAAGATGAGCAATTTAAAGACTAAAACAAACAAATGACATAAAAGACATCATGCATAAGTAAGACAGATTAATTAAGTTGTTTAATTAGGAATGGAGTAGCAAAGGCATCTCTACCTTCCAATGAGGGTAGATTTGTTGACCACTTTTGATTTCTTTTAACCACAGTTGTTCAAACTTGCAAGAACTTATATTAAGTGAGATGGCATATATATAATTTTTTTTTTTTTAATTTTCCTTATTTTAGTGCAACTGTGGAGTTGGTTATATAAAGGTGTAGGGCACTTTCTATCTTGCAGAAAAAGATTTTTTGGTATTTTTGAGGTACATTTCTTGATACAGGAAAAATCAATGAAGTATAACTCATTTTTGAATGATGTGACCAAATATATGGAACAATGTAGCAAATCAACATGCAGAGACTAAACACACAATAAACACAAACCAAGTCAGTAATTTATTTAAAGTTGCTACCAGTCTCAGTTTGAACTGCGCAGTTACAGTTTAATACTACTGCCTGAATTAACTGTGAGCAGGAAAGGAAATGTCCCTGTTTTGTGGTGCACTGCACATTTTAATAGTGATGTGTCAGGAATCATTAATATGTCCTTTCTTTACCACTCACAGTCAATGCGTGCAAAATTAGGATTTTCTTTCAAGCTGGTGCTGGCAATGAAAGCTGCTATGCTGAAGCAGTTTTTCACTTTGTTGTTTTTTAAGTCTTGGTTTCTTTCTCACTATCCTAGAACCTTGCCTACAGTTGCAGGCATGTTCTCCATTAGGTCTGGTCCTCAAATTCAGAAAAGTGTTTGGCTGAACCTCAGTAACAAGGGGAGTACAAGAGTCAGCAGGATTATTATTAAAACCACTGGAGTGGTGGCTATACTGTATTGAATGCCATTTATTTACCTTGGAGTCATTAACAACTTCAAAAAAAAAAAAAAAGGAACTGGGGATAACAAATGTAAATTTTAAAAGATCTCTGGTTCCTTACCATGCTATAAAAGAAGGATACTGTTGGACTCTGTGATGACTGGGGAGATATGGGCGAAGGCTGCCAGCCTAGTCAAATGGAATTTAATATATAATTCTGTCAACTGTACAAATAAATGTAAAATACAGGCTTGTGGTTTTAAATGTAAGAAAACACTGTGAAATGTGGAACTGCAAAATATGTGACAACATTGCACTCTACTGGTCCAGTGAAGCATGTTGTATCCTTTCATGTTAGAATTCGGCCAGAGGGCGGCTAGATAAAGATTTCATGCCCATTGTTTTAAGGCTAAAGTTTATGACTAGAATTTAGATATGGAAGCTGTTTTATTGCTTTAGTTTCTGTTAGCATATACATGTGAAATGCCTTGTATCATTGTAAGTTTCTGTGCAGGTGTTAGATTGCTAAGTAATGCAGTTTGTGGCCTGAGAACTCAGACCAGGTGTTAAGATGATGCAATATGAATAGTGGGAAAACCTAAGTGTCAAAAATGATGTAATTTTGGGAGGGCCTTAGAGACATGTTTGTTAGAAATGTTTAAATACTATTTCTCACAAGAGGCCCGAGGCATTTTTGATCTGGACATCTAACTTATCAGCACTCTGCTTATGCTCACATGTAAGTTTTTAGCACTGTGATATCTTGTATGAATGGTTAAAGCTAGTAAAGATTAATTAAGTATTTTTCTTTGAAACCAGACCTGTCCTACTGTATTATTTTAAGTTTCTGTGTGATCTGTGAACTCTTAGATATCTCTGTGGTGCAGTAGTTTTCTTGTGTTTTAATAATTTATTATTAAATATTTTAAAACCTTCTACATGTGGCTGCTTTGTGTAGAGATGAAGTATGCTTTAGAGTACATTATATATTTATAGAGTTTACTGTCTAAGCCCTTCCAATAAGCTTTAGACTGTATAGTCACATTACCATTGGATATTAATATTGCACAGCAATAATTGGACACCCTTTTAAGGGCCTTTTAGTAGCTGATATTAACTGGGTGGTGGCAGTAATTATTACTGTATAGTCTGGGTAAAGGGGCTCAGTTGGAGAATCTGTAACAGACTTTCCCAGGAGTGTCTGTGAAGTTGTATAAATACTTATCTCAAAGTGTATGTGTGTTGTGTCAGCTACTCGGGCAGGGACACGAAGCACTGGTGGGACAGAGAGGATACTGGAGGTTTTAGCTTGCCCAGTTAGGCTGAGACCTGGACCCTATAGCTTTGCTAGTGGGGAGTCTTATTGGGGACCTGGTGAGCAAGGGAGCAGCCAGCCCCAGACTGACTGTGATCTCTGTGTGCACTTAAGGGAAATTGTACTTTACTGTGTGTATTAGTTATCCTTTCCTCTTCTAGGCGACGACCTCCCTGGTGTTAGAGGTAAGGATTGAGGCTCCTTGATTGCTGGGCCAGGGCACGGTCGTCACAGACTGTATGGGCGCACATCACTTCTGTCTACTTCTGGTGCTGACTGGGAAGGGAATGAAGATTTAATTTCACAATACTGCCATGAACATATAGGAGCACCTGAATAAAAGCCTACAACAGAGCCATTGGTATTAAATTTAAAAAGCTTTCAGTTGCTAGCTGTAATTTAAGCATGAGTGATTTGAAAAAGGGTTACTGTCTGAGGGAGTTCCACAGAATCTCTCATTTTTCATCTGTTCCTCATAAAATGTGTGGGTTCTAGCAAACCATTTAGGACTACAGACAATAAATAATGCCAGTCATTTGAGTTTCTGATTTTATTTTCTTCAGAAAATATACAACTTATAATTTAGCAACTTTTGAAGTATTTAAGAGCCAGCATTTAAATGCTGTCCTGGATTTTGTCCCTTTTTCTTGTGCTAAGAGATTTATAGCCACTTGAACACATTAGTGTGTATCCCTCAATTTACATACTTATTTTTTGATGTACATCTGAGTTGAGTACAAAAAAGCAGCAGTAATTAACAGGGCTGTTTGTGGAGAAAAATGACTACTTGATATTTTACTATGTGGCTACTATTTGTGGAACAAAGCTGAAATACATTACACAGCCTTCATTTTATCATTATCATTTGTCTGAAGTGGATACAGAAGTTGTTAAAACTGGTGGGTTTGGGTGGAAATGCAGGCCACTTGTGGATGAAAAAAACTAACTCTTGTCATTTGATTAGTTTAAACAACCACTAATTTGGCATTGCAGGACTGGTGTGCATTTCTATGAAGAAGGATAAATACTTTACTGATATTTTGTGTGAAACAAATGAAGTAAATCACTGCAACCATTATTAATATTATTATGGTTTTATTCCAGACATCTGAGTTGTGCATGGTCAGTAAAGTGGTTGTAACTGAATGGTACAGACTCTGTGTGCATAAAAGTGGTGTTCCCTGCTGTTTGATCACTGTTAAACAACAGTCACTGACCTGTCATAGCATAAGTGGTTTCACACAATGTACTGCAGTATAAAATATTATGAATTTGTAAATGTGTGGAGGGGGAGGGTTACAGTGTATTTAAGAATAACAAGCTGGCCATCATTTCTTTCACCTTCTAATACAAACATCAGTATTGTACATGATAAGTGGCTGTCTTTGGTAAGGTTGCCACCTTTTCAAATGGCCAAAGTGGGACATTTTCGGGACACACATCAGACTTTACAAGCCACCACATACCCACGGTCAGTACAAAGGATAGAACTTAACTTTGTTGCCTAAATAAAAGCTTATTCTTGTAGCAGTTTAGTTGCTTATTCTGTTTCTTGTAACATTTAGGCATTTTAGATACAGAAATAACTATTTTATTCAACTATTACATAAAATATGGGACATAATTATGTCCTACAATCTCAGGACATTTGCCATTTTTAATATTTTTTGTCAGGGCACAACTGCCCAAAGAGGGACTGTCCCTCGCAAAGTGGGACAGGTGATGACCCTGATGGTCTGACAGGAGCAGAATGCATGTAAAAGCAACTGCTCACTGGTACAGAGGTACAGTGAGTAGCATTATCATCTCCCATTATCTGCCTCTGGTGGAGTTCGTGGCCATGGTTTCGTCTGCATAGCATATGCATGCCCTTCCTATTTCCATCCATTTATGACTCCTTTTCCAATTTTTGGAGAACAGTGACAATCATCTAAAGCTAAGGTTTTCACCACCAAGTGGCTAACCCTTCAGCAGTAGTTCTTCCACACCACATACTTGTACACACACACTCGCACCTATGGCCAATTTAGAGTGTCCAGTTCACCTATTGCATGTCTTTGGAATGTGGGAGGAAACTGGAGCACTCAGAGGAAACCCATGTGAACACAGGGAGGACATGCAGACTCTGCACAGAAGGCACCCCAGCCAAGAATCAAGCTCTGGAACCTCTTCCTGTAAGGTGATATTGCAATCCTCTGAGCCACTGTGTCACCCATGCTCTTCCTATTTCATTGTCAGTTTATCCATGTGCTCTGGTTTCCTCCAAACACCCCAATGACATGCCATAGGTAAAGTGGCACTCCTCCAATTTCACTGAAGGTAAGTGTTCAGTGTGTGTGTGCATGGCTTATGGTAAACCTGGCTTGTTAGGGGCAGTGCTAGTGCCTGTGTGTATGTCGGAATTTAAAATCAGTGCTTTTCAAAAGCAGGGTCAGTATGTGTGTGTATATTTTATCTGAGTATAAGTAAAAAAAAGTTAACACGTTATCTTTTAAAAATAAGGCATAACATGAAACACAGAGCATCCAGACCCTTGGAGCTTGCCCCCACAACACAATCTGTATACTCTGACACAGGCTTAGTAGTCTCTTCTTGCCCTGAACCAGGCCATCATTAGATCCAAAGGTTGGAAAAAAGCTCAGCACTGCACCAAGGAACATGGCTTTTAAGTTCCAGCAGCCCCCAGAACCCCAACTTAATTATTTTTT